>NW_024870720.1:9795000-10055000 GCF_019054845.1 Dipodomys spectabilis | reverse complement strand
GAAAATTCCATTTGCTGTTTCCTTGCAAAAGAAAGCATAAGGACTTCTCTAATGCATAGCCACAAGAGCAGAGATGAAAGTGGCTAATTAGAGACGCTTGCAAGTAATGTCATAACCCAGTTTACCTAGAACAGTAAACTCAGATACTGTCAAAAAGTCAGTGTTGTGTCTAATTAACTACAATCTATTTTTTCTCTTCTGCAGAAAAAGAGACTTCAGGGATCCAAAATTCATCATTCAGTGTGCATATTTCAAAACTTATTCCATAACTGGAACTACTATTACTTGATTCTGCATTTGGGGATGTGATTCAAGAATATGTCAATAAATTCTATTGCTTTATTAACTGATAAGCATCATTTTTGGTATTATGATAATCCTCTCAAATATTGAGACATCAGCCATCCTGGAACCATGAATGGGAATTTTGCCAAGAATAAACCAACACCGAAAAAAGGAAGCTGTGAAATGAAGGGCAATAAACAAACTCCTGAATATACTGAGTCTTCACAGGTCTAGTGTGCAGAATAGAACTTTCACATAAGGAATGCATTTCTTTCCCTTTCTCTCCATTCTTATAAAGGTTTTCCATCACAACTGAAAGTGTATGGACAAATACAGGTTACAATATGGAATTAAAACAAATAAAAATTCAAGCTTTCTACTTTCTAAATAAGTAACATTTTAAGATATTTATCTTCTTCCTTTATCTCAGCTTATTGTGAAAACAGAAGTTGGAAAATTATAAAGAATTTGACACAAATAGATCTGACTGTGGAATCAAATAAGGGTAATAAGAATGTGAACCTGAGAAATTAAAATTGTATCAAATCTGTTAGAACAGCCTTCAAGGGGGTTGTTAGCTCAAAGAAGTGACATAACGAGACATTAGCACATTTATTTAAGCACTGTTTTAGTTATAACACTTTAGGGAAGGAAACTTGGAATTCTTCACAATATTTCTAAAATATATGAATTCGGGTCTATACTGAAATAGGGAGAAAAGTAAGAGAATTGTAAAACAACTCACTTATACATAATGAAAAATCAATCCTCCCGTTCAATAAAATAAAAATATAATGCCAGGTGCCACTGGCTCATACCTGTAATCATAGCTACTCAGGAGGTTGAGACTTGAGGATCATGATTTGAAGCCAGCCCTGGCAGGAAAGTCCACAAAACCCTTATCTTCAATTAAGCACCAAAAGCTGGAAGTGGAGTTGTGGCTCAAAAGGTAGAATGAGCTCCAAAGGCATCTTGAGCAAACAAGCCTCAGAACTGGAATACATACCAAAAATGGTTTAATTTAAATTCCAAACTAAATTCTACATGGCCATCATATAGGAAAATAACAAAACTTCAGTTCTTATTTAAATGAAAAATTAATACTTGAATTATATTTAGTTTAGAGTTTGTAAATGTATGTTTTGTCATCTTGTTTGTGGTTCTTAGTTAAAGATTCTGTTAATCCATGGAATGCTTTGCTTCATAGCCTGGGTCTGTGGGATAGAATAATATGTTAAGGCAAAATATTGGATCTGTATTTGGTAGAACTGTGCAGTAGAAACATCCAGAAGTTGAGGTTAGGTTGAGTATACAACAAATCAGATGGCATGAATCAACATAAAGCAGTATCTATGTTTTTTTCTACATCCTGTACAAGAGGAAGAAATAATATTTATATTTACACAGATTAAGAAAACTGAAATCAGAAAGTAATCTAAGTGTATTATTAAAATATTTCATAATTATTAAAATTCTTAGTTTTGTTATTAAATGAAACTACTGTTTTTGGAGAATATTTAATTAGGGAATCGAATTATCTAATAAAATAATTCTATCTGTAATGTTGAATGGGCTGTACTAAATAGGTTTTTCTTCGACCTTCCTTTCCTCTAGAAATTAATAACTCAAATTTTGATTTAGAATGTGGTTGGAACGCTGAGTCACTTCCTGTTTCAGAGAAATACAGATTTCTATCCCTAGTATTTCTATTATGATTACGAACTGATCTAATTCTATGTTGCTTGGTTCCTTCTACAAATAAAGGGAGCAAGGATAGTAGTCCTGAGGTGATTTACAAGTTTGTTTTGTACCAGCAACTAATAAAAACATGGGCTGTAAAGTATTTGGGAGATATAAAATCCAAGGCTAATGCATAATTATTGTGCAGAAGATAGCGTGTTGTACAGGACAACTTAAATGTTCCAGGTGTTCACCACTAAAAAAAAGCTAATGACACTACAACAGCTATAATTCCCCCCAAAAATAAAATAAAAATCTCAGAAGAATGTTGTAAACACTGTAGGACTTTATTCATCACTAAAATATGCAAAATGTAAATAGCCCAGACCTCAAGCTAGGAATGCAAGCAGCTAAAAAGTTGATGGTAAATTATTTATTTAGTTTATATTAGGCTATCAGAGAATCAAGATATGACTCATACTGAGTCTTCCATTTTATAATTTTTTACCTAGGATCTATGAAAGTCAATTATCCCAACCAAGAAGGGGAAAAAAAGAAAATTATTAGTCTCCATGTGCTCAGCTGTCTCTGCTTGTGTGTTTTCAGATTTTTATGTTTGTTTCATGAGTACACTACCTTCAATGCGGACCTAGCTCCTGATCTAACTCTGCATTAGGCTAAGAAGTACAAAGTTCTTTTTAGAAGACGTCAGGTTCTCACTTAAAGTTTGGGGTTGTTTTCCCATTTACTGGCTCACACATTTTATTTCTTGAAAATTCATCTTCGGTGGGCATTTATTTAATGTTATACTAATTGTCCTAGAAGCCTACTATTTTCCGATCTAAAGAGTTTACTTAGCCCTATACCTCTGCAAGTGAGACTTAATCCCCACTGGTTAATGCCAGATTCTTTGGTAGTTTATGGCTTTTTTTGGAATCACTATATCCCTTTTCAACTCCTTCTCCATCTGTTAAAGGGATAATGGTTGCTGCTACACAACAGAAGGAGGAGAAGGGAAAAGGAGCAAAAGTCTTTTTAGAACTTCTGGGCTGACTCTTATATCAATTAATGGAAAACTTCATCTCAAATAGGTAGGACTCCCAAGGATGCAAACTTTGGAAAGTAAGTTCAACATCACTTCACCTATCAAGAATCCACAGTCAAACAAGACCTTTGCTTAGGTCACAGGAACTATAAAGCAGTGAGTGGAAAGTGGATCTTACCTGCGCCAGCTCTAAACACATGACCAATTGCAGCAAGAAAGACTGCTAGCAGTCTGTACCTTGTGTGTATTGCATAGTTATGTACGTGCGTATATTAATTAAAGCATTTGTGTATGTGTGTATGCCACCTCTTATTATATTCATTTTCACTCTTCTATTAGAGAATGGGAATATGAGCCATAAGAACAATAATCCTGGGGTTTGGCAACATACACAGACATAGTGTGTTCAGTGGGAGAATGAGGAAACAAGGAGAGTTTCAATAGAGTCCAACAATTTTCCACAATTAGAACATGCCTAGAACAGTGTATGTGCTTCATAAAGAGTAGCAGCATTGCACTGGCTTACTTTTATTTTGATATGGGTAATAATTTTTATGATTACACCATATATGTGTTACTCTTTATATGAAAAGTTAATACAATGAACATCTTACCCTTCGTTAGTAGAGAAAAGTTCTATCATTGGCTGAATGTAGAGGTCAAACATTTTAATACAGGTAAGCAGCCCAAGTATTACAAAAATATATTTTCCATCATTAAGAAAATTCAAAGCTAATTTAAAGACTTTCTGATCTCTAAAGCCACAACTGTGCAATGCTGTAGTTTTATATTTGTAAAGTTGCTGATTTAGGAAGCAAAGCTTGTGGGCTTTGCATCTCTAATTAGAGATCGTTATTTTTTTCCCTTTCTGAAAATCCTTCTCGCATTAGTTTCACCTTCATTTCTTTTTCCTATTCAGATCCAAACTTCTTCTTCTCTTGTCCTACTGTTACTAGAAATTGGCCTCAATTTTGGTTCTGGATTTTCTAGGGAAATAATCAACCAAGAGAAAGGTGAGTGTCTATAAGCCAAATAGACTTGATAAAATTAAAATAAATCAGCAGGGAAAAAAAGATAGGATATCGCCTACTAAGACAGAAATTATATTCTCTGCATGTTTTAATGAAAGAAATGCTTATGATGTGTAATAAATTATTCCTCTTTATTACTACATTGGATTTATATAATGATCTTGTAATGTCCTTCAGTAAAATCAAATGGAATAATTTAGTATAAAAAGAAATTATTCTTTGGATAAAACAATGAAAGGAATAGGGTTTTTAAATGTCTTGAATAAGTAAATAAATGGATTATGTTCTTATACTCACTATAGGTGACTGGATCCACAGAGTTTCTGTATCTCAGTAATAACCAGGAAATTACCTATATTCTAATAATGGTTCAAGTTACAGCTTAATAAGACACATGTAGCTTCTCCCTGATGAGAATTTCTTTATTTTCTTTTACTTTCTACAAAATGTACATTAAATTATTTCTAATTTAAATTTATTGTACTATGTAATTACATATGATTGTATTTTTCATTTAATAGTATTCTAAATAATGCTTTGCTTAAGAAATAATGTATTTAATATATGTAATATATTATTTTTGAGATTTTAATATATAATTTATTTATATTAATAGGTCAATGTGTGTTTTTGCTCTTTCTTGCATAAAAATTCAAATTTAATCTAATTTGTGTGTAATTATGTCTTATTTATAGTTTTATACCAATCTCTTCTTCAATATTTGTTTTGTGTTTTGCCAGCAATTGTACAAAATGATGGTTGGTATTAAGTTAGATAAGGCAGATTCATGGATAAGAAAATCCCAGTTTTCCCATGTTTTAACAGACTAGAAGATTTTCTAACAGATCCTTGCTAGGTGGAAATACTGTTCATCTATATGACAATTCATAGATACATAATTTTCCTTCTTGTGCTTTGATACTCCATAGCCTTTTTTTATTTTAGAGAGAGATTTTCCAGGATAAGTAAACACTAATATTCTTAGGCACTGATTGTATGTGAAAACAGTGGTTAACTATGTAGTATATTTTGTCTCATTGTAATTGGACAAAAGCTTTAGCTAAGAAATCCGTGCACTTAGTGTGAAGAGGGAGAGCGACCAGAGGAGGCACTTCTTTGTGGTTTCAGACAAATGGGAAATATGAAGCTTCTGCCTTTCATTTTGTCAAGAATCTGTCACATGGACACAGATTGGTCCTTGCAGAAGTTATGCTTTCGGGTTAGTGAAAGGCCCCTTCTAGTGGTGAGGATCCACTGGAAAAGGGAGCCAGAATTGAATGCATGGTACGTTGTTTTGCTCTCTGCTCTAAGATTAAAATTAATACTCCTATCTACTGTTTATCGACCTTTCGTGTGAGCTTTTTAACTTCTTAGTAAATTTTACTGGACAATTAATATTGGAATCCATATTAACCTGCCTGCAAGTTTCATAGTCTCTATTTCCTGCACTGATTTGCTAACATTATCAAAAGCTAACAAGGAATTGAGAGAGACTACTCGCTAATTTTTATATTCTCATGAACTCAGGAGAACATGCTGAAATTCTGCTTTATTTCATTTGATTTAATACCTTCAACACAAATTTTAGGAATGTATACATGAGAAAGAGTAAGCCAAACGTCGATCATGTGTACAGAATTTTCCTAAACAAGGTAAAAGCGTGTCTGAGCAAAACCTGTCATGGTTTTTCACAGCTATGTTATTCTAGTTGCCAAAATTTACAATCAAGCAATATCCCTTTCACTAGATGAATCAACATAAACTATGACACATGCATAAAAGGGAATCTTAGCTAATAGTAAGAAGAAATGTGCTACCAAGACATGGGGGGAAATGTGTGAAGTGTGTGTGCATATACACAAGACAAAACATGGATAAATTTTGAGCAAATTATTAAGCATTTTTGTCATTTCTACAAAATAGCTTATTTTAAACTTTTATATCATGGTATATATAATTTTATTACTAAACATCTCAGAAGAAATTATTGTTCTCCTATTGATAGTCATTTATGTAACTTTTACCTCACTTTTATGCATTGTGTACATTTTTACTCCCATATTTATATATATATTTAAACTGTTCTTTGTTGCATATTTAATTCTATGTTTCATCCGCATCAATGATTGTACAAAATTTTCCCATACTGGTTTCAAAATGGATAATTGCCATTGTTTGGATTATGATAGTACAATAAATCTACTTATAAAAGTTTGCTGCAGAGTGTACACATTAGGGTTTGATATATTCATAATGTCTTAATCAAATTACAAATACCAGTTAAACTTATTATGTTTAACTATATAACTATATACATATATATTAACTTCTAAAACCACAGAATAAAAATCTCATTCCTGTTAATCCACCAACATACATTTCTTCTTCACATTGCCTAACAGAAATGTTGAGTGTTCTTAACTTTGACTAATCCAGTTGATTTGAAAAATACTATTATTTTATTGTTTTAAGTTTACTTAATTACATGTGCATTAGAATGTAAACACATGGACTGTTTAAAAATCCATTTGGAGAAATTTGTTATATACAGTTTGACATTTCCCCAGTACTGTGTAACTTATTTGTTTCCAATGTTCCTATAAACATAGAATTAATAATTGGCTTTTTCAGTATGTTGTCACATTCTCTAACTTGTTCACTTTGTACTGTTTAGATTTAATGTAACTATCTCTACCTATATTTTCTAAACCTGTGGCCTGGTTTTTTGATAAAGTGAAAGAAAAAAAAAAGGAATGGCTTCTTCAAAAGTAAAATGGAAATATATTTGTATTGTAGCATTATTGGGATGAATAATTAAAAGAACATGTGTTATTCCTTGAGTTGCAAAGTCAGGCATCGTTTATACATCAACATGAACTATGGTTTCACTCTATCCAGTCCAAAAGTAGAAATATTTACTAGTAATTTTCACATGTAGTTTTACTGAAACATTGCTCCATTTAAACACTGGAGATAAAGCCAGGTACAGGTGGCTCATGCCTGTAATCCTTGACATTTGAAGACTGCGGTTCAAAGCTGGTTGCAGCAAGAAGTCACTGACACTCTTATCTCTAATTAACCACCAGAAAGTGGCCATGTGGCTCAACATTGTAAAGTGCTAACCTTGACCAAAAATGCTATGGGATAGTGCCTAGACCCTGAGTTCAAGCCCCACCTCTGACAAAACAAATTAAAAAAAGGCCTGGAGATTTTTTAAAGAAAAGAACAATGCTTGATAAGAAATGTACTCGTTATCTTGCCCATGTAATTGTAACCCTTCTGTACGGTATTTTCACAATTAAAAAAAGAATATTTTACTTTGAATATTAATGTACCAATTCTATCCTAAAACAATAGGAAAAATTAAAAATTCTAACAAAAATGGAATACAAGAGTATTTCAAGCTCGTAGAATTAGAATAAAGCAAACTCTTGGACCTAGAGAATTTTTCATCCATAAAATATACAGACTTTTTTTTTACTATTTACATGTCTAATGCATTTAGCATTGTTTTTGGAAATTCCCCAAACAAAAATCTCTAGGAAACAGAACTTATTTTTAAATTTTTGTATGTTTAACAGTTCAGTGCTATTGAATGCATGAATAATCCAAATATCATCTAGTTGAAATATTTGTCTCAAAAAACTTCTCTGCCACATATATTTAGTCATGTGTGCATTATTTCCACATGTATTTTCTGTCATCTAACTAGAAAATTAGGAGATTCATTTTAATAATTATTCAAATACATGTTACTGTTTCATTTAAGCATCAAACTATGATTAATCAGCTGCTGCTGAAATGTTATATGGGGTATAAATATTCAAAAATTAGAATTTATAATTGGTAAGTCCAATAAAAATAAATTATCTAAATATATTCTGCCTATTAGATCCTCAAATAAAGTACCATCTGGAACTAAGATCAATGACTAATCGTTTTCTTGATTTGTCAAGCTAACAAATTTCTAGTCCATAGTATGCAAGTAAAATGCCTTTGTATTGAAAGTTCAGGATTAATACTTATCAGACTTTTACTGTCTTCTGAAATATTTTTTTTATTTTTTTTATTTATTTATTTTTCCTCCCTTCCCAGCCTCCCCCCTCCCCCCCACCCAATCATACCCCCCTTCCCCCCACACACACCGACATTGTAAAGCTGGTTTTGACATGACATTTTGTACTTCTCATTGTTGCAACAGGTCCACCTGAATCCTTAAACGACTTGTTTGTCCCCATCTCCTCCACATGTTATACTGACATCAAATATAGTGAAAACGGGGGTTACACTGTGGGGGAGGGACACACAAAGCAACAAAGAAATAATTTTATAAATGCGTTAGAAAAACACGATTGAAAGAAACAAAAACATTAAAATACATTTTAGAGGGTTCGTTGTCCTAACATCACATTATCTGACTTTTTCCGCTTGACTCAAACCTATACCAGATATTGCAAATAAGGGAAACCATGGGACCTATCTTTCTTTGGGCCTGGCTTACTTCACTTAATATAATTTTTTCCAAGTTTTTCCATTTCCTAACAAATGGAGCAATGTCATTCTTTCTGATGGAGGCATAGAATTCCATTGTGTATATATACCACATTTTCTTGATCCATTCATCTACTGAAGGGCATCGGGGTTGGTTCCATATCTTAGCTATGGTAAATAATGCTACAATAAACATAGTTGTGCTGGTAGCTTTGGTGTGGTCTTTTTTGTAAACATTAGGGTAAATGCCCAAAAGTGGGATTGCTGGGTCATAGGGGAGTTCTATGTGAAGTCTTTTGAGGAACCTCCATACTGCTTTCCAAAGTGGTTGAACAAGTTTACATTCCCACCAACAATGAAGTAAGGTTCCTTTCTGTCCACATCCCCTCCAGCAGCTGTTGTTGTTAAGTTCTTGATTTTTGCTGTTCTAACTGGAGTGAGGTGATATCTCAATGTTGTTTTGATTTGCATTTCTTTTATGGCTAGGGATGTTGAACATTTCTTCATGTGTCTATTGGCCATCCTTCTTTCTTCTTCAGAGAAGCTTCTCTTTAGGTCTTTCGCCCACTTACTTATTGGGCAGTTGTTTCTTTGAGGATTTGTTGTTGGGTGGTTTAATTTTTTGAGTTCCAAGTATATTTTAGATATGAGACCCTTGTCCGTTGTATGGCTAGTAAAGATCTTCTCCCAATCCGTGGGCTTTCTATTGATCTTGCTAGTTATGTCCTTTGCCATGCAGAAGTTCTGCAACCTTATGCAATCCCATTTGTCCAACCTTTCTTTGATTTGTTGTTTCCGGGTCTCTATTCAGAAAATTTCGGCCTGAGCCGGGGAGACCCAGGGTTTCTCCTATTCCATCCTGTAATGTTTTCAGAGTGTCTGCTTTGAGTTCAAGGTCTTTGATCCATTTGGAGTTGATTCTGGTACAGGGTGATATATAAGGGTCTAGCTTTAATTTTCTACATGTAGTTAACCAATTTTGCCAGCACCATTTACTGAAGAGGCTGTCTATCTTCCATTCTATTGTTTTAGCTCCCTTATCGAAGATTAGATGGCTATAGGGCTGTGGTTCATTTCTGGGTTTTCAATTCTATTCCATTGGTCCTGAGGTCTGTTCTTATGCCAATACCAAGCTGTTTTGATTACTATGGCTTTATAGTAGAGTTTGAAATTTGGTATTGATATTCCTCCAGCAGTGTTCTTTCCCTTGAGGAGTGTTTTTGCTATTCGGGGTCTTTTATTGTTCCATATGAATTTTTGGATTGCCTCTTCTATTTCCTTGAAGAATGAGGGTGGAATTTTGATAGGTATTGGGTTGAATTTGTAGATAGCCTTGGGAAGTATTGCCATTTTCACGATGTTAATCTTTCCAATCCAGGAGCATGGGAGGTTTTGCCATTTTTTAAGTTCTGTGTTGATTTCCTTTTTCAAGATTTTAAAGTTTTCATCATAGAGGTCCTTCACTTCTGTAGTTAAGTTAATTCCTAGGTATTTTATTTTTTGTGGGGCTATTACAAATGGAGTTGCTTTCCTAATTTCAGCCACACTTTTCTCATTGTTGGCATACAGAAAAGCCATTGATTTTTGGAGGTTAATTTTATAACCTGCTACTTTGCCAAAGTTTTGAATCAGCTTGAGTAATTTGGGAGTGGAGTCTATGGGATTCTTTAAATACAAGATCATGTCATCTGCAAAGAGGGAGAGTTTTATTTCTTCTTTCCCTATTTGGATCCCCTTTATGTCTGCATCTTGTCTTATTGCTGTAGCTAGGCATTCTAATACTAGATTGAAGAGAAGTGGAGAGAGTAGGCATCCTTGTCTTGTTCCTGAGTTAAGAGGAAATGGCTTTAGTTTTTCACCATTGAGTATAATGCTGGCTGTAGGTTTGTCATATACAACCTTTATTGTATTGAGGAATGTTCCATGGATTCCTAATTTTTCCAAAACCTTCATCATAAAGGGGTGTTGGATCTTGTCGAATGCTTTTTCTGCGTCTATTGAGATAACCATGTGGTTCTTATTCTTGCTCCTGTTGATGTGATGAATAATATTAATTGATTTGTGTATATTGAACCAGCTTTGCATCCCTGAAATGAATCCTGTTTGATCGTGGTGTATGATTTTTTGGATGAATTGCTGAAGTCGGTTGGCCAAAATTTTGTTGAGAAGTTTTGCATCAATGTTCATCAAAGAAATGGGTCTATAGTTCTCTTTCTTTGATGAGTCCCTGCCTGGTTTTGGGATGAGGGTTATGATGGCTTCATAGAATGTGTTCGGTAGTGAGCTTTCTCTTTCAATTTCATTGAAGAGTTGGAGGAGAATTGGTGTGAGCTCTGCTTTGAAGGCCTTGTAAAATTCCGCTGTGAAACCATCTGGTCCTGGACTTTTCTTAGCTGGGAGGTCTCTTATTGCTGTTTCTATTTCAATGCTTGATATGGGCCTGTTAAGATAGTTTGCCTCATCTTGGTTTAGTTTTGGCATGTCAATATTTGCTAGGAAGAGGTCCATTTCTGTCAAGTTCTCAAACTTATTAGCATAAAGTTTTGAGAAGTATTCCCTTATAATGTTCTGAATCTTGGTTGTTTCCGTGGTGATGTTTCCATTCTCATCTCTGAGTTTATTAATTTGGGTGTGTTCTCTTCTTTTTCTGATAAGATTTGCTAAGGGTCTATCAATTTTGTTAAGTTTTTCGAAGAACCAACTCTTTGTTTTGTTGATTCTTTCTATAGTTTTTTTGGATTCTAATTCATTTAATTCTGATTTAATTTTGATTATTTCTTTCCATCTACTGGATTGGGGTTTATCTTGCTGCTCTTTTTCAAGGAGCTTTAGATGTGTCATTATATTGTTAGTTTCAGATCTCTCCAATTTGTTGATGTAGGAGCTCAGAGCTATAAACTTGCCTCTGAGTACTGCCTTTGCTGTGTCCCAGAGGAGCTGGCAATTTGTGTGTTCATTTTTGTTGAATAGCATGAACATTTGAATTTCCTTTCTAATCTCTTCCATGACCTACTCATGATTCAGCAGTGTGTTGTTCAGCCTCCATGTGATACCGGACTTTCTTTGGTGGCTTTTGGTGTTGAGTTCTAATTTTATTCCCTTGCGGTCAGAGAGAATGCAAGGTATAACTTCAAGGTTTCTGAATTTAGACAAGTTTGCTTTGTGGCCTAAAATGTGGTCTATTTTAGAAAACGTTCCATGTGCTGCTGAGAAAAACGTGTATTCTGATGCTGCTGGGTGAAATGTTCGGTAAATGTCTGTTAAGTCTAGTTGATCTATGCAGCTGTTTAGATCTGCGGTTTCTCTGTTGAGTTTTTGCCGAGTTGATCTATCTAGGGGGGAGAGTGGTGTGTTAAAATCCCCAAAAATTAATGTCTTTGGATCTATATGGGATTTGAGGGAAAGTAGTGTTTCTTTGATAAATTTGGGTGCTCCATTGTTTGGCGAATAGATATTTAGAATTGTAATATCCTCCTGAAGGAGAGATCCTTTAATTCGTATGTAGTGACCTTCTTTATCTCTTCTCACGAATTTTAATTTGAAGTCTATTTTATCTGATATTAGGATTGCAACTCCCGCCTGTTTATGGGGTCCATTTGCTTGGTAGATTTTGTTCCAGCCTTTAACATTGAAAATGTGTTTGTTTTTATGGGCAAGGTGTGACTCCTGCAGGCAGCAGATAGAAGGGTCTTGTTTTTTAATCCAACTAGACAGTCTATGTCGCTTAATTGGAGAGTTCAGTCCGTTAACGTTAAGAGATAGGACTGAGAGGTATTTGGGAGTTCCTGCCATGTTATCTACCTTCTTGGGGGCTGCGAAAACTGGGTTCTTCCTATGGTTCTTGGATTCTCAGTTTGGGTGCAGTTTCTTGGCCTTTATGTGGTCTTGTTGGTTTTCTATGTGTAGGACATCTTTAAGAATCTTTTGTAGGGCTGGTTTGGTGGAGATGTATTGTTTCAATTTTTCTTTGCTATGGAAGGTTTTTATTTGGCCTTCAGTTATGAAGGAGAGTTTAGCTGGGTACAGTATTCTTGGTTGATAGTTGTTTGTTTTTAGGGCATGGCATACATCATTCCAGACCTTGCTTTGATTGTCTCTGCTGAGAAATCTGAGGTGATTCTAATTGGTTTCCCTTTATAGGTGATTACCCTTTTCTCCTTGACAGCTTTAAGGATCTTTTCCTTGTTCTGAGTTGATCCTGTGTGGATTATAATGTGACGGTGGGATGTCCTATTCTGGTCTGGTCTATTTGGGGTTCTAAAGGCTTCTTGTATCTGAACAGGCCTATCTTTTTGCATGTTTGGGAAGTTCTTTGCTAGGATCCTGTTAAACAAATTTCCTAGACCATTAACTTCTGTTTCTAGGTGCTCCTCTACACCCATTATCCTTAGATTAGGCCTTCTGATGGTGTCTTCCAGGTGTTGGATAGATCTATCATACTTCTTGGACTTGTCTTGGATGGTTGTATGTTCTTTCTCTATAATTTCTAGGCTGTCTTCAATCCCTGAGATTCGATCTTCTGCATGGTCTAACCTGCTGTCAAGACTCTCTACTTTGTTTTTTATCTCTTTTCCTTCTAATTGATCAGCTTTGATGGCTTCAAGTTCTTTGTTGAAGCTCTGTTTTAGGTCTTGTATGAATTTCTTTACTTCCTTAATTTGGTGTTCAGTGTTTGTCCTCAAATCGCTTAGTTGATTGGTTATGGTTTCTTTGGGCTCCCATTCCTTCTGTTGGGTTCCATTCAGCCTTCCCTTTGTGGTCTCCCTGACTTCCTTCAGCTCTTTGTTAATGGATTCCATGAGTGCCTTTAGTGATCTTTGTGTGTTCTCTACCTGGTCTCTCAATTCCTGTATTACTCTTTGATTAGCTTCCTCCCATTCCTGGGATTCCTGCAGTTCTCTTTGAGTGTTCTCAGCCTGCTCACGGCATTCCTCCCTTTCTCTTTGAGTATTCTCAAGTTGTTCACGCAAATCCTGTATCAGTTTTTGAGTAGCTTCCTCACGCTTATGATATTCCTGTATAAACTTCTGGGATGCCTCCTCTCTCTCCCTATCACGCTCATACAGAGTCCTTTGTACGTTGTCAAACTTCTCATTTATCATGTTTGCCAGCAGTGTTTGTAGAGCTATTTGGGAACTCTCCTCTGGATTATTCATTATCTGTTCTAACCCCTGATTATCAAGATTGGGAGTTGAGATACCTGAATTTGCCATTTTTCTTGTGTTTTTCCGGCTTACTCTGCCCATTTGAGATGAAGATAACACCAGTTTTGTGCTAGAACACTATCTTAAGGCAACCATCAACCAAAGTTTGCATTTGTACAGTCAATAGTCTACAGATACAATCTAGTTCAACAGATACATCTATTCGACATCAAACAACTATATGTTAAAGGACTTCGAACCACAGAGAAGAATTTGGAAAACCAGAAATTATTAGGGTTAGGGAGAGATGTGGGTAAAAAATAGGAATAGATTGTTGTGGGGAGGCACAGGGAGAGTTAACTATGTCCTAATCACAATGCAGGAAATAAGTTGGGTAGGATGCAAGTAGAGAGAGAGAGGAAAAGAAGAAAGGGAAAGGGGAATGAAAAGAGACCAGAAAAAAAATAGAAATGTAAAAATTAATGTTATTATAGAGATTAAAAGACCATCTATTTAGAGAGGAATGTGAATATATTGAGAGAAAAGGAGGGACATAGAGGAGATGTGAAAAACTTTAAAAAAAATGCTTAAAATATTATATAGGTATAAAGAGGTAGTACTGCTATTAATGAATTTAAGTCTCAGAGGTTTTGAATTGAGTAATAAGTTTTTGGATTAAGTGTGTACACAATGGGGGATAGGGTCTACTAGTTAACTACGGGTTTATCTGAGGATGTGCAGGACAAGAGTTAAGTCACATAAAGAAGAGCAAAAGAGAGGAAAAGGTGGAAAGGATAGGAAAGTGAGAAGAAAAGATCAGAAGTTCAGTAGAGCTAGACAAAAAACAAAAAGATAATTAAGAATGAAAGAAAAAGAGAAAGAAGACAAGAAAAGAAAGGAAAACACACATTCACGTATTCCTAAAATAAAAATTATAAGCAGAGAAAAAAAAAGTTACTGGAAAACAATTATTTTTTCAGAAGAGGCAAAAATTAAAGATTAATAAAAGTTTTAGAAAAGGAAAAAAATTTTTTATATATATAAGGTAACAAAAAGCAAAAAGAAAACAAAAAAAAAGAAAGAAAAGAAGAAGAAGAAGAAAAAAAAAGTTCTTTGATTTTTTTTGGGGGGGAAGGGTGGGAAGAATCCTGTATCTCCCTTTTGTCTGTAACCAGAGTGTGGTTGGAGTCTCTGGTCAGCTTGAGGTCCTGTGGCTTGATTGGTTTCTTAAGTCAGTTTGTTGGAACAGGCAGAAAAATGCTCTGCTTTTCCCAAGATTTTGAGATCCCCCTCCCAGGTTAGTTTACTGGGAGGGTGATCTGCTTTGAGAATCACAAAAGAGGGGGATGCAGTGATGAGGCTAGGTTCTGGGTAGAGTTGAGGCCTTTCAACAAACAGTAGCTTTTCCCTGGGGCTATTTTGTCAAAAAACTCACAGCACCCAGCCTGGAGCCATTCGCAGGGTTTGTTTTTCAATTGATTGTGGTGGCTGCTAGAGGGAGGGGCAGCCTCTGGCTCTGGTTACCCAGTGAGGAGAGCCACTCCAATGGCTGGCACCTGAGCTGGATGACTTTTCCCTGGATGGAACTGAGTCTGTGAGGTTACTTCGCCGTTAAGTTTTTGTGACCTGCTAAATGACTCGTTTTATTCCAAGGCCTGAGCTGGAGCTAGCAGCTCCTCCGAGCTTTGTCGGTATCCAAGATGGAGATCACTGGTGCTGGGGGGGGAGGGGTGGCCTTCCCTCCTCTGCTCCCTGAGAAGGAGTGAGGACGTCGGGCTTCTACTCACGCCGAGTCTTGGATCCTGGGTCGTCTCTGGTCTGCAAACTACAGGATGAAGTTGTCCGCTCCTTGTCGGTTCTTGCTGGTGTTGAGTAGAATCCGCTCGTCCGCTGCGTCTGGCTCCTTCGTCCCAGACTGTGTCTCAGGTATGACCCCTCGGCGGTGGTCGCTGCCGCGACCCTGCCGCCGCAGCAGCAGCTGCTGGCAAGTGCTCAGATGTGTCTGCTTGGCTTCCCCTCTCTTGACTAACTCTCTGTCCTGTGATGGCACACTTGGTGTGATTCTCTGGCTTGGGACTGTTCACTGGAACTCTGAAACTGCTTTCTGTGCAAGAGCCTGTTCAGATTCCTGCTTCTCCTCCGCCATCTTCCCGGAACCCTGTCTTCTGAAATATTTCAATAACAATTTTAGCCAAGAAAACACAACTTATTTTAAAGTAAAAACATGTAAAGTAGGAATTGTAACAGTCATACACATAGGGTTTCCTGCTCAAGGAAAAGATACTATCAGATAACAGTGGCTCACAGCTGTAATCTCAGCTACTTAGGAAGCTGAACCCTGGAAGATTATGGTTCTAATCTAGCACAAACAGTAATATATGTGAGACCCCAACTCTAGAAAAAAGCCAGGCTAAGGACATGGCTCAAGTAGTAAGAGTGCTAGCCATGACCAAGAAAGTAGGATAAGAGCCTAAGGCCATGAGTTGAAGGTCAGTACAAAAAGAAAGAAGTGTAGGGAAGGAGGAAAGGGAAAGAAGGAGGGAAAGAGGGAAGGAGGGAGGGAGGGAGGGAAAGGAAGTGGAGAATAATTCCATATGTTAAGGTCAGTACTGTTGAGCAGGAAGTGTGGATGCCTGGGGAATGCAGGGGGCCGCTCCTCAAGCAGATAAGGGGAAATCTGGGACAGAGATTGCAGATTACAGGAAATAACAATCAAGTGAAAGGTGAAGGATGTCCATGGAGCATAGAGGGCCAGGTATATGAGTTGTGGTTAAGATTGAACTATTCCAAACAAAAGGACTAGCATGTAGGAAGAGAGTAGCATGTAGGAAGACCAACAAGTCAGAATTGTTGTTTTATGCCCTCTTTTTCTATAGTGGACTGTAAGGACCCCCCCCCCCCCGCTCCCTCTTTCACTGGACACACACATTGCAGACAATTCGCACCATGGAGGCAGCATTCTGGATTTCAGAAGTTCTACTTCCTTGGAAAGCCAGATACTTCTATAAGAAAATAAAGCCCATGTCATTCTCACACTTTTCCCTCCTTAAGCAATCTGAAGATGTTAACAGATCAGTGAAGTCTAAATTTCATGTGAAGGAAGGAGCAAGAAAGTGAATTTTTGATTTCTACATAGAGGAGGCAAATGCTCTAGGGAAATTCCGTAGAAACTGGAAATGTATCATTAGGATAACTACTCACCATGGCAAAAAGCCACATGGACACACTTCTCCCACAACTTGATTCTGAAAACCATAATTAACAAGATTAATAAGCTATTTGTCTGTCTTTTATGCCCTTACTAGATACTAAATAACATTATGGTCCACATGTTGCAGGGCTTGTCTTGTCACTCCAGAGGTAGTATAACAAGCAGAGAACTGGAAACCTTGTTTTAGACTTGTGATTATCAGCCATGCCTCATCATGGAGGTGCAGTGTAAAAATTGGGAAAATAGCTTAAGTTTTTGGAAAATTGGAAAAATAGCTTATGCTTGATGTGGTATTATGTGCTGCTGGTGGTGGTGGTGTGTGTATGTTTGTATGTGTGTGTGTTTGCTTTGAGGTTGTTTAAAAATGGGGGAAAAGAATACAAAGAATGATTTGTGATTTGTTGAGAGCAAAGGTTGTGCTTGGCAGAGTTAGGGATCCAATCATAGTAAGAAAGCATGAACTGAAGAACAAAAGTTAATGCCATTATAGTAACAGACTGTTTTTCTAAGCATAACTTTATATTCTACATTTTCCTTGTAAATTGAAAAATGTGTTGCCCCTTATATTAACTTGATTTATTAAAATAAAAGCTGGGCTTATCCCTTGCAGAAACTCATGACCGTCCACCTAGCTTTCTGATCACTTTATCACTTAACTATCCTCCTGTGACAAGTTTAATCCCTAGGAAGGCTATGGGTCTTGAGAAGAGTCTAAAGCTGGCGGAGAGTGCCAACTGTTACTGACTATTTGTGTCTGCCGAGATAAATGCAGAAAGAGGGTGGGAACGGAAACTTTGAAGAATGAGAAGATTGTTGCTAGAGAGAGAAAGCAGCAAATAAGAAGCTGTTATTGGAAGAAAAGGACTAGATAGAAACATTGCAGACGATGATGGGGTCATGACACAATCAACAGTGAGCCATTTAGACTCTAAATTGAGTGAAAGTACCAGGTTAATAACTCCTGCACGGTCTGGGTATTTAGAGTTCAGTTTCAGAAGCTTCCAGGAAAATGAATTTCTTTTCCTCTCAGAGTTTGAATGAAAGACCCTGTTTCTAAGGACTAAGATGCCATCCTAAGATTAAACACAAGCAGGTGACCAAAATAATCAACTTCTATTAGAAACTGTGACTATTGAAAAAAATAGGTTAGCCTTTCAGAAGAAATGGAAACCTTTACAAGGGAACATGAAAACTCCTTGTTAGAAAGAAAAGGCAGATTGTGGGATTTGGGGTGTTTCTCATACCATATGGAAAAAGGGATAAATTCAGTAGCATGGCATAATGGAAGGCATTTCTGCAGAAAATCAGAGCTGTACCCTAATTGCCTAGAGCACACAGATGCCAAGATCACAGGAGTAAAACTGACCATAAAAGTCAACAGTTGTCAAAACTTTGGCAAAGTAGCAGGGTATAAAATTAACCCCCGAAAGTCAATGGCTTTTCTGTATGCCAACAATGAGAAAAGTGTGGCTGAAATTAGGAAAGCAACTCCATTTGTAATAGCCCCACAAAAAATAAAATACCTAGGAATTAACTTAACCAAAGGAGTGAAGGACCTCTATGATGAAAACTTTAAAATCTTGAAAAAGGAAATCAACACAGAACCTAAAAAATGGCAAAACCTCCCATGCTCCTGGATTGGAAAGATTAACATCGTGAAAATGGCAATACTTCCCAAGGCTATCTACAAATTCAACCCAATACCTATCAAAATTCCACCCTCATTCTTCAAGGAAATAGAAGAGGCAATCCAAAAATTCATATGGAACAATAAAAGACCCCGAATAGCAAAAACACTCCTCAAGGGAAAGAACACTGCTGGAGGAATATCAATACCAAATTTCAAACTCTACTATAAAGCCATAGTAATCAAAACAGCTTGGTATTGGCATAAGAACAGACCTCAGGACCAATGGAATAGAATTGAAAACCCAGAAATAAACCTACAGACCTATAGCCATCTAATCTTCGATAAGAGAGCTAAAAAAATAGAATGGAAGAAAGACAGCCTCTTCAGTAAATGGTGCTGGCAAAATTGGTTAACTACTTGTAGAAAACTAAAGCTAGATCCTTATATATCACCCTGCACCAGAATCAACTCCAAATGGATCAAAGACCTCGAAGTCAAAGCAGACACTCTGAAAACATTACAGGATGGAATAGGAGAAACCCTAAGTCTCCTTGGCTCAGGCCAAAATTTTCTGAATAGAGACCGGAAACACAACAAATCAAAGAAAGTTTGGACAAATGGGATTGCATGAAGTTGCAGAGCTTCTGCATGGCAAAGGACATAGTGAGCAAAGATCAATAGACTGTCCAGGGATTGGGAGAAGATCTTCACTAGCCCTACAACAGACAAGGGTCTCATATCTAAAATATACTTGGAACTCAAAAACTTAAATCCCCCAACAACAAATCCTCAAAGAAACAACTGCCCAATAAATAAGTGGGCTAAAGACTTAAAGAGAAACTTCTCTGAAGAAGAAGGATGGCCAATAGACACATGAAGAAATGCTCAACATCCCTAGCCATAGAAGAAATGCAAATCAAAACAACATTGAGATACCACCTCACCCCAGTTAGAATGGCAAAAATCAAGAACTCTAACAACAACAGATGCTGGAGGGGATGTGGACAGAAGGGAACCTTACTTCATTGTTGGTGGGAGTGTAAACTTGTTCAACCACTTTGGAAAGCAGTATGGAGGTTCCTCAAAAGACTTCACATAGAGCTCCCCTATGACCCAGCAATCCCACTTTTGGGCATTTACCCAAATGTTTACAAACAAGACTACACTAAAGCTACCAGCACAACTATGTTTATTGCAGCATTATTTACCATAGCTAAGATATGGAACCAGCCCAGATGCTCCTCAGTAGATGAATGGATCAAGAAAATGTGGTATATATACACAATGGAATTCTATGCCTCCATCAGAAAGAATGACATTGCCCCATTTGTTAGGAAATGGAAAAACTTGGAAAAAATTATATTAAGTGAAGTAAGCCAGGCCCAAAGAAACATAGGTCCCATGGTTTCCCTTATTTGCAATATCTAGTATATGTATGAGTCAAGCGGAAAAGGTCAGATAATGTGATGTCAGGAAAATGAACCCTTAGATATGTATTTTAATGTTTTTTTCCTTTCATGCATTTGTTTCTAACGCATTTATAAGATTATCTCTTTGTAGCTTTGTATGTCCCTCCCCCACAGTATAACCCCTGCTTTCACTATATTTGATGTCAGTATAACTTGTAGAGGAGATGGGGAAAAACAAGTCATTTAAGGATACAGGTGGACCTGTTGCAACAATGAGAAGTACAAGTTGTCATGTTGAAAATGAGCTTTACAATGTTGGTGCGGGGGCGGGGGGGGGGATGCTGGGATTGGATGGGGGGAGGGGGGAGGGAGGATGGGAAGGGATGTGAAGGGTTAACAAAGGAGGAGGCTGCAATGCTTGATAAGAAATATATGCATTAACCTGCCCATGTAATTGTAACCCCTCTGTACAGTGGGTTCACAAAAAATAAAAATAAAAATTTAAATTAAAAAAAAAAGTCAACAGTTGAACCTGGTTCATTTCCTTTAGCATAATGACCTACATTTCATCTGCATGGTTACAAATGACAAGATACAGTATGGTCTCTTTTACAATGAACAACAATCCATCTTACAGATAGAGTAGATAGACAGGTGCCAAATGCTGTTGGGGTGGGTGGGATGAGAAAAGAGGAGACATTAACCAAATGGTAAAAAGTCCAGTCAGAATAAGTTTCACTGCAGGGCAGGAACATCCAGTGCACCATCAATAATAAGCACTGTATATTTCAAAAGTGCCCTTAGAAAAAAGAGTTTTCACATTCTCAACACAAAATGTAAGCAAGAGTGATAACAGTTTCATTGGGCTCAATCTTTCTATGATTGTACTCCAAAGTCAAAATAATGCTTCACATGCCATGAATATATACAAGTATTTGTGAATGAAATTAGGAAAGAAATGTAAAGTAATTTGAGATTTCGAGACAGCAGAACAATCTTCCTTTCTTTGGAACAATCATTCAGCTGTTTGGTCACATCAGAAACAGAGCAGACTAGAAGGACAGTTAAGTAAACCAGTCTTAGTACCAGAGCCCAAATATCTGTTGTTTAAAACAAATAAACAAAAAACCACAGAGGGTTCACCTGACTAGGTCAGAAGGAATACAATTTGCAAGATTGTCATCTAGACTTGATGGTGTGGCTTAAGTGGTAAAGCACTTCCATAACTAAGAGAGGCTCTGAGTGCAGTCTCCATAAATCTCAATCCAAACCAAAAAATACCTATAGAAAAATAAACCTAAGCCTAGTACCAGTGGCTCATGCTTAGCTACTCCTAGCTACTCAGGAGGCTGACATCAGAGGATCGTGGCTGGAAGCCAGCCTGAGCAGGCAAATCCGTGAGACTCTTATCTCCAATTAACCACCAGAAAACTGAAGGTGGCCCTGTGTCTCAGAGTGATGGCGTATTATTGCCTTTGAGCCAGAAAGCTCAGGGAAAGCTGTGTACTCAGGCCCTGAGTTCAAGCCCCACCGCCAACAACAAAAAGCAGAGCAAAGAAAAATAAAGCAGAGAGAAAAATGAATGCAAATCTGGTCACATTGCTTCCTGTTTTTACATCCTCCAAGGGTTCCAATAACCTCTATGATTAAAAAAAATCAGAATTCTTAACATGATGTACATACCCTCCAAGAGGTAAGTCATGCCTTCCTACATAGTCTCATTCTCTAGCCATTTCTGCTGAATATCAAACTACTTTTAGCTCTTTAAAGAGAGTGTAATCTTTTCTCTGTAAGCTTTTAAATCATGTTACATATGAGAGTTCAAAGACAAAAGAGAAGTGGACTAGGAATAGCCATCACCATGTAGAGCTGTGAGATAGCTGTGAACCAATGGGGAAGAGTCATGCTCCATTCACTTTCCTCGTGACCCCACCTGATTTGCGGTGGTTATTAAATTCTGTAGTCACTCCCTGAAAAAAGAATGTGGGAACGGAATCCCCAGTCAAGAGGGAATCTGACAGTAGATCTATCCAGAATGCAGAGCAGACTAGCAAAATCATCATGACTGACAAATCAGGGACACAGTTATACACTAACATGTAGGGCCTTAGGACTGAGGCAACAAATTGTTAAAGATTTCTAAAGGGTTAGTAGGCGCAAGGCTAAGCGCTGAACTTGGATGGAAGCCCTAAACAAGCAGCTGCTATTAGAGAATCCATTAATTTAGGTTATGTTTACTCTTTTTATCAGCAACCCTCATTATTTCTTTGAACCAAGATCCTCTAATTCTTAATCAACATTGCAGGCACTGAAAGAAATATATTTATATTTGTGAAGCGTATGTTGCAACATTCTGCTAAGGTTAGCTCTAGTCTGACTTACTATTTTAATAACAAGGTTGCTAAGGAAAGTGGTTTTTTTTGCAACTGATATAGAGAATCTCATTAGTGAATTTGCTAATTAGTCTTTGGCTTTAATAGAAAACCACTCTGAGGTGGGAGACAGAATAATCCATTTTGCCACAGAACTATTGTCTTACATAAAAAAAATCCCCTAGGCTTCCAATAAGACACATTATGTCTAGTGAACACCCTTGGGAAGTAAATTGTAGCATGACTTATTTTTCTAAATTTCAAATCACTATAATCACATTAGAACTTAACCAATGGACTGATGATCCTAATAGTTACTTCAATTATTCTTTTCAAAATAATCATTAAATGTATTGAAAATTACATCTGGTATAATATTAGTTTAATGGACCTAAATACAACTGACAATGATCACATCGTCACAATGGTAATGGTTTGTGTTCATTTGTTTGTTTATTTTCTTATCTTGGAAAATCCCACATAGTCTGCACATTTGGGGATCAGGATCTGACAAGTCTAACTAATCACCTAATTTAAATGGCTGAATACAGTTTGATTTATATCCACATTGGAAACTATACAGGGCTTTATACCAATTATTTTATTACTCTTCTTTTCTGTTTGTTCATTCTATTAGTGCATTATCTGAGGAACCAGCAGGAAACACAGGTGTTGCAACTGGTAATCAGCACCCTTAGGAAAAAATAGGCTAAGATAAGGAAATCATGGGTGAGAATCCCTTAAGAGTAATGCGAAAACATTGTCACTCCTGCAGTTGAAATAAAGTATTTCCAGAGCTCAATGAGAACCAGAACATTAGAGAAATAACCCAGAAAGAAAGTAACAGGAGAGAAAACACTATGGTCTCTCATACCATTCTATGTCAGTCTTTCAGGAGCTTCCATTGACCCTACCCAACCTAAAACCAGTCAGCAAGGGAAATGTTAAGGATGTGATCCTTGGCACAGAATCTTCCTAGGGAAGAACAAGGATTGAAATGGATGAACACAATCATTGAATTAGTAATATAAGAAGGTACTGTGCCATGCTAAGTGTTTTCAAGAAGGATTTCTATCACAGATTTTCTATTTCTCATAAGTAATGGGTACACAGAAAACTATAGAACACAAACTCCCTTTGTATAATAATGGTTCATAGTGGTCATGCCATCTCCCTTCCCCACCAGAAGAGAATGAGAGTTCCTATTGCTCCACGTCCTCTCCTTTTGGTGTCCTCTGCGTTTTGAATTTGGGCCAATGTAATATTCTAATATGTGTGGAAAGCTGACATCTTTTGTATTTACATTGAGTTCTGTTGTGGTTTTGATTTTAAAGGTTCCACCATAGTTCGTCTCTTGAAGATTTGTTGATTCTGTGTAGCAATGTTCAGAGGGCAAACTTCTTTTGGATCATGAGGGCTCTGAGCAGAATGGATTCAGAATTTAAGAGGGTTGGGGGATGTGATTGAAACTTTACAAGGTGGGTCCCATTTGGAAAAATGGGTCATTAGGAGTGCGCTCTTGAAGGAAATATTTGGAACTCGGCTCTTTCCTAGCTGTATTTTTGTTTCTGGAGTATCACAGACAGAAGCTTTAACACCACCATATTTCCCACCATTTTCTTTTTTACTTTAACCCAGCTCCAAAAACAATGGAGCCAGGTAACCTCAGGCTGAAACATGTGAAACTGTAGGCTAAAGTAATTCTTTCATCAAGATAGATTTCCTCAGTTATCTTGTGATAGTAATGGAAAGATAGCACAGTTCCATATTATTCTATCGCATGATTCTGTATTATTTTGCATAACAATCATCCTATGCCTGGACACTGAGTTTCTTATTTTTCAATTTTCTTATAACTTGGTGAAACGTAACAGAACCTATCTCTGATTGAAGCATGACAAATTTATTTGCTAGAATAAAAATATACAGTCCTTAAAGGCATAGAAAAACATGATTAGGTTATATTCTGGAGAATATGTGTCTATTTATGTCTTTATTAGGAGGTAATTCATATATTTAATTTTTAGTGGGATTGATGTATCCAAAGTATTAGTAAATTGCACTGGTGAACACAGTAGAGATAAGTTAGTGTTCCAGTTATGTTGAAGTAAGATTCTGCACAGATCCCTTTGTTGAGCAGGCCTGGGAAGATCATGGAACAAATGGCAGAGAGTATATAAAAAAATGTGAGAACTGATAAAGTAAAACATGAATAGTGAAATTAACTGTGATAGATTAATTGTAACTATTTCTGGAGATTAACTGTGGACTAATCCAATTTATAGGACAAGAAATCCTAAAAAAATTAATTTTTCTTTAGAGAAATAATTGATGGAGGAATTTATTTACTACAATAAAAGGCAGAAAAATGGTCTCATGAAGAAAGTCATTGTTACTTGCACTCCTGCTGACAAGGCCAAAACTAGCAAACAAATACACTAGGGCTCAGCTGGCTAAATGATTAACTTGGCAAAAGTAGAAGTTGCTGACACACTAATAAGAAAGATTCATTTGCAAAAGATCTGCTGTTTCCTCTGCAGAAGATTATATAAGTCTCAACTCTATATTAGTTTACCTGAAATTTGTTGTTGCCTCTCTTGGTGATTGAAAGTTCTTAAAAATTCTTAAAATAAATAATATTATATTTCTTATTTACTTATCGGTAAGACAGCTACTAAGATGAGATGGTGCTCAATTCAAAGTCTTTATAACTGTAAAAAATGATGTTCTTGGCATCTCAAATTGGCTTTGACTCTGCTTCTGTATAAAATATGGGCCAACCCAGTAATGTTCTGGGAAATATTTTCAAATCCTCTAACTTACTCTTGTAAGGGGAGTCTTCTTTCATTTTTATGCTATTTCATTAAACTTCAGAGAACCATAATTTCATGAAGCAAGTTGTAAAATCATGGTACCTTTCCCTAGGATTTAGATGTTTGTTTTACCCTTTTTAACGTGATTTTAAAAGTGTTTACTAAGATGAATCACCCCTGAAAGCAGAATGCCATAAATGCAAGATTCATCCAGGCTTCTCAAAGTAGCATTCAGTTCTGCTTTAAAGAAGAAACTCATGTTCTCCAGTCTGCCATTTCCTTAAATGCTATCCCTCCATAAGGAGGTCTTCTTCACTGCCATCACAACACAAAGTCTAGATGCATGATTTTCCCTTTGTGGATAGCATTTGTGTAATACTTTGCTGATAGTTTTAAATAAATGCAGTTTTGCTTATTTCTTATCTCTAATAGTTGTACAAATGACTTGCCATTTTAGTTTATAAATACAGTGCATCTTGATCAATGTCACCCCTATCAAGACTCTAATGTAAACTATACATTAGATTCTTGTCTGCCTTCCCCTCTTTTCTCCTCTTCATTGGTCTACCATTTTGCCCCTAGCCCCACCTCAGCAGGTTCAAGTACCTGTTTCCTGGTGTTTTATTTTGCTGAACTTTGACTTTGCCTTTCTAAGAGTTTACCCTATTTGAGTTCTCCCTAGAACCTACCGTATTTATTTAATACATTTGTGTAGAATTACATATCAATTAATGTATTTACTTACAATTTTATAGGCTAATTCTAGCATTCACATATGGTGGAAAACATGCAAGCTTTGTCTCTCTGAGCCTGACTTACTTTGCATGGCATTTTTTCCAGGTCTTTGTATTTCTTCACAAGTGATAAAATACTAGTCTTTCTAATGAGTAAGAAAAGTTCCATTGTGTATACACCTACAGTAATGAAAAGAGCTTGATACGGACACAGAAACAGGCCAAAGGATCTATGAAATAGAAGACCCAGAAATAAACTTACCAGCCTATAGCCATCTAATATTTAATAAAGGAGTCAATAAAATACAGTTGAAAAGAGACAACCTTTTCAACAAGTGTTGCTGGAGCCGGAAGCCAGTGGCTCATGCCTGTAATCCTAGGTCCTCAGGAGGCTGAAACCTGAGGATCACAATTCAGAGCTATCCAGGGCAGAAAAGTCCATGAGGCTCTTATCTCCAATAAACTACTCAGAAAAAGCCAGAAGTGGCATGTGGCTCAAGTGCTAGAAAACTAGCACTAGCACAGAGAGGCTCAGGAGCAGTGTTCAGGCCCATAGTTCAAGGCCCAGGATTGGCAAAAAAAATAAGGTGTTAGAAAACCTGGATATCCAAAAACTGAAAGTGGACCATTATTAATCACCTTGCCCCTGCACCAATTCAAAATGGATCAGAGACCTCAATGTAAGACCCGAAACCATGAGACTATTGCAGGAAAAGGAGTAGGAGGAGCTTTAGGACTCCTTGACATAGGTAAGAAATTTTTCAGTGAAGTTCAAGAAGCACAGGAAATCAAAGAAAGACCTGATGAATGGAATTGCATCAAATGAAATGTTTCTACATAACAAAAGACATAGTCAACAAGCTACAAAGTCAACCTCCAGAATGGGAGATTTTGCCAGTTACATATCAGACAATCGCCTAATATCCAGAATATATATAGCAAGCTTAAAATATTAAACCCTCAGCCTTGTGCCAGTGAGTCACACTGTATTCCTGGCTACTCAGAATGCTGACATAGAGGATCGTGGCTCAAAGCCAGCTCAGGCAGGAAAGTCTGTGATGCTCTGTTTTGTTGTTGTTGTTGTCGTCCGTCGTGGGGCTTGAACTCTGGGCTGCGCTGTCCCTGCGCTCTTCAGATCAAGGCGAGTGCTCTACCGCGTGAGCCACAGCGCCACTTCTGATTTTCTACTGGTTTTTATTGGAGATAAGTGTCTCACGAAGTTTTCTGCCAGGGCTGGCTTTGAAAGGCGAGCCTCAGATCTCAGCCTCCTGAGTAGCTAGTACTACAGGCGTGAGCCACCAGCACCCGGCTCTGTGCGGCTCTTATCTCCAATTAATCACCTTCAGAAGACCAGAAATGGAGCTGCTACCCAAAGTGTTAGAGCACTAACACAAAAGCCCAGGAATTGTGACCAGGCCAAGTTCAAGCCACACAACCAACAATAACAACACCAACAACATTAAACCTTCAAAGAAGCAATAACTAATCTAATAAATTGCTTATGGTTTTAAAATGATTGCAGTTATCTAAAAAAATTCTAGCAATAAAATAAGTCTAATGTTGTGAATTATGTGAACTAACTTTTGAGTTCACTTTAAATTGTGTCATTTAAGGAGGCTAAAAGCATTCCACATAGGAGAGGAAGAATGAGAAAGTAAAATGCAATTATAAACCTAAGATGCTGACAAAACAAAGCATTTATTCATGATAGTCTTGCTATTTATATTAAAATATGTTCAATGCATTGATTTCCTTTAAAAATAGCCCTCATGATTAACTGAAGTTTGAAACTGCATTGGAATGTGTGAAATTAATTTTAGAGTGAAAGCCCAAGTACAGGCTATAATGCCAAGAGGTTGACATGAATTTTAAATATGCAATCTGAAAGCTTTTATTACTGTTTGAAAATGGTTGTCCCTTGGATAAAGAAATGAATCTTCAAAGATAAAACGTTTTGAAGCATGTTAGATAACAAATGCCATTTAGAGTCATTTAGCTAGTAGTTCTTTCAATGGGATAATAGATTGCTGGTAAAAATATGGGTATTGTGCTTTATCATGGTGTATAGTAGAATCAAGAGCCATGATGGTTAAACACATCACCAAGATGCAAAAGTATCTCCTAATCATGCTTCATGACCATATTTCTGGTCTCTTCAAATGAATTCTCTTAGTTCTTTGGATTTAAAAATGTTTCCTCATTTTTTTCTTGTAATTGGTATGCCTCACATTTTTGTATGATAGAGGATAAATTTCCACAAGATAACAATGACATTAAACTCTACTTAATAGATATTTAATATTTGGATCATTAGACTACATTAGAACAACCTCAACTATGGTACACTATACAAATTTCTAAAACCTAATGACTGACCCCTAATAAAGTATTAACTGATAAACTTTCAAAAAATAAATAAATGTGCACCCTATCAGGGATATACATACGTCATACACTGAATTATTAGACAACAAGGAAAAAAGTAGGTTTTCTAGCAAGAGCAATGAATTAATAAAAGAGATCGTTATTGACACATAATATTAAATTATATGCAACTAATGTAATTTTCAGTGACTTTAGTAGGCAACCATTCATATTCATTATATGATAAAGATATTTCCCATCAGTATTCTTTAATATGAGTGTAGTTTATTATTAACATTAGTCAAACATGAGCTATATGCCAAACTAGAAAAAGTACAAAGTGAATCCAAAAATAGCAAAAAAAATGACTGAAAAATATGGACTTCCAAAATTTTGAAATCTAACTGAAGCCCCATACATACAGCTTTTAATTTAAAAATTTTAATAAAAGCATGCTTAGGGGCTCAGCAGTAGAGTGCTTGCCTCGCATGCATAAGGCCCTCGGTTCGATTCCTCAGCACCTCATCAACAGAAAAGGCTGGAAGTGGCACTGTTGCTCAAGTGGAAAAGTGCTAGCCTTGGGCTGAAGAGCTCAGGGACAGTGCCCAGATGTAGAGTTCAACCTCCACAACAGACCAAAAAATATATTTTGAGTATGTTTATTACAAATATAAAAATAATCTATACCTGTTATTCAATGTTAGAGTCAATGATAGAAACAAGTGTAAGTAGTATGGTCAAAATATATTTTAAGCAGGTCAACTGGTAAAAGTTTAAATCCTTTTCCAGAATAGCTCTAGCAAAAAACAAGTAAAGCTAATGATGTGAATGTAGGACAATAATGGAACACAAACTTTGTAACTTCCTTTTCAAATTGTTAATTTTCTTCCCTTGGTAAAAGAGGGGATGGTTCTTCTGTGGAATCATTGCCAAAGGTCAAAGCAAAAAGCCATATATTCTTGGAGATATGAAAGAGAAATCAACCATCCCCATGCACCCCCAAAGCTAAAAGGATTCATGTTCTATCTGATATGACTGATAGCCTGGAGAATAGAATACAAACAATGTGGAGGCCAGACATGTGAGGTCCCAGAGAAGACATGGTCCTGCTACCTACAATTAGAAAAAGGTTTCTGAAGAAATAGATCTTGCCCACACTTTTAACATGGACTTCTAGTCTCTAGAAATGATAAACTTTTCTATTGCTGTTTGCTAACGCTACTCAATATGTTGTATTGAGTTATGGGATCTCTGTTAGTCAGATTAAAACCGCTATAATAAAAACATTAAGGAAAATAACTCACATGAAAAGTATTTGGCCTCATGATTCTAGAACACATCATCAGGTGAACCATGGTTTGGAAGCTTCTAGCAAAACAGCTCATCCTGGTGGGGGCAAGTGGCAAGCACACCCCTTATCTCACCAGCAAGAAAGCAAAGTGAAAAAGCAGGAAAGACCGGGATTAAACAATCCCCTTCAAAAGTAGTCTTCCAATCTCCTGTCTCTCCAAGGATTGACTTCCAAAACATTCCCGCACCTTCCAATGTCACCAACCTGAGAACCAACTTCATCACATAGCTTTTAAGGCAACAACCAAACTATAGCAAGATCTTTGGCAAATTAGTATACCCAGTTTTGCTAAGAGTTGATTAAAGAAAAGTGTTTCTTTAAAAAAAAAATCTGTCATTTATTGAACACTTATTGAATATTTACTGAACATACAGAACATAGTTATGCATATATAACACTTAATTATATTTTAATTTTCTACAGCTCTGGCTTTTTGGACTCCTGTTTCAAATGTTCTATATTTGCTTTACTTAATTATTTTTAAATTTTCTACAGCTCTGGTTTTTTGGACTCCTGTTTCAAATGTTCTATATTTGCTTTCCTCAGTGTCAAATGTATAATAAACTGAACAGCAAGTTCAGAAGAGTTGTAAAAGACCGGGCACAGGTATGCATTCTGAATCAACCAATCAATAGCTGTGTGATGGGAATCCACTTAACCTCTGTACCTTCATCTGAAGAGTGGAGTTCCAGCTAATCTGACAGCTCTTCTGAGGTTAGAAGAAAAGTGCATACACAACGTCTGATCTGTAACCATCTCTTATCACATCAGTGAGATAACAAATAGCTTTTAACATGAAACATGTGGCTCTGTTACAAGACTTTCATTTTTTTCTGTGTTTCTCCATATAAATAGAAAGTTACAGGCTTTTAACATCTAATGATGGTAAATCTTGACGATGAAAAATTCATTATTTGCACAGTGGTATCAGTGACATCAAAGCAAATGTTTCTTTGAGTCTGTAATTTTAGCTAAGAATTGTTTTCTCATTAGATGCTGCTTAACAGATAATCAATCATGAAATTATTAAGAGTAAGAGTTGTTGCTAACTTGAGTTGGCAGGCAACATAAACCAGAAGTTTGGAAAAAAAAAGTTTATTAAGGAAAAAGTTCTACTCTTCATTATTATTTCATTTGCTGATTCACTCACTCAATAAGAAGCAAATGGATGACAAATGTGTGCCCAGTGCTAAGAGGATTCAGAGGCTACAACAATAAATCAAAGATAGAGTTCATAAAACATATCAATATGATTAATATGGGGGAAAATGAAGCTTTTCATGTTAAAAATAAACACAGAAAATTACTAGAGAGTCTTGAGATAGATTACATCCAAGATGCCCCCAAGAGATGAATGGGTAAGGAAAATAAGACACATGTACACCATGAAACATTACAGCCGTAAAGAAAAATGAAATCATGATATTTGCAGGAAAGTGGACAGGCCTGGAGAACATTACATTAAGTGAGATGCCAACATCATGGAGAATGGAAAGTCAGGCCCCAAAGGCCAAATCCTGTATGTTTTCACTAATTTCATGGAAGCTAGACCTAAAAGATACATATCCATACGCGTAGATGCATGCACATGTATTCAAAACTATCTATACATGGGGCTGGGAAGGTGGCTCAGTGGTAGAGCACTAGCCTTGCAGCCTGAGGCCCTGGGTTCCATTCCTCAGCACCACATAAGCAAAAAGAAAAAATCCAGAAGTGGCACTGTGGCTCAAGTGGTAGAGCGCTAGCCTTGAGCTGAAGTGCTGAGGAACAGCACCCAGGCCCAGAGTTCAGGCCCCATGACCGGACCCAAAAAAACAAAAACAAAAACAAAAAACAAAAAACCTATCTATACACAAGTGTGTGTTGTTCATGTACAATCAATAATATTACCATTGTTAATATTAATACTATTGATACTTTTAATATCATTACTGATAGTTAATAAAGTATATGTTATTCATTAGTGTATTTACATATGTAAATTGCCTTGGTTATGGAAGAGGAGAAAGGGAGGGAAAGAAGCAGAGGATGAATAGTTTTAAAATATAGCTGTGTATGAAGACAGCAAAAGGAATCACAACAAAAGCTATGACCATTAGGTGAAAGAGCGGCAGGGAAAGAAAGAACAGAGGACCATTCTGATCAAAACAGAATATATGCATATTGGAAATAACATAATGAAGTGCTTTGCTAAAAAAAATGAATGAATCAGGCACCCTGTGATCCTAGCTACTCCTTAGGCTGAGACCTGAGGACCAAGGTTCAAAGCCAGCCTAGAAAGGAAAGTCTATGAGACTCTTATCTCTAATTAAGAAGCTAGAATGCTCAGCAGAAAAGCTCAAAAGCTATGTATATATGACCATATGTATGTATGTATTTGATATTGGTACCCTGCATCTTGTATATACATTTATCTAATTTGGGGAGGGGAAGGGGAATAACAAAATGCTGAAACAAGGACACAGGATGACCCATTACAACAATGAGACTCACAAGACGCTATGTTGGAAATTAACTTTACAACTTGGCGTGAGGGCGGGGGGAGAAGGGGAGGTGGGAGAGGAAAGGGATAGTAAGAGAAAAACAAAGGAGGGGGTAATGATGCTGGACAAGAAATGTACTCATTACCTTACTCATGTAATTGTAACCCCTCTGTATAGCATCTTTACAATACATTTTTTAAAAAGAAGCTGGAAGTGGAACTATGACTAAAGTGGTAGAGTGCTCGCCTTAAGCAAAAAGACCTCAGGGACATTGCCCAGGCACTGAGTTCAAATACCAAGAGTGTCACACAAAAATGAGAGAAAGAAACAGTGAGAGAGAGAGAAAGAAAAAGAGAGAAAGAAAAGAACAGAAAAGACAAGAAAGGAAACGAAAAGAGGCAATATTGGGGGAGGGTCCCAGTGGAAGGAGAGAGCTACCAAAGGGGCTGAAAGAATGAAGATGACCAGAGAAGCATATTTCCACGAATGAGAAATAAAACAATGAGATTTGTTGAAATTGTTTTATGAAAGGGAAGGGGTAGAGGGAAGATGAAGGAAGATAACAGATGGGCCAGGTTTCATTGTACAAATGTGTAGAAATATCACATGAGACCCCTATACAACCAATGTATACATAGAAAAATAGTAAGTCAATCAATCTGTGCTGTGCGGCTGAAGACAAAAAAATAAAACAGATTACTTTTAAATGACATGATTAAGACAGACAACTTGGAATGTATATAATTTAAACTGAGTTCTAAAGGACAGATAAATTTAGAAATGTTGGAGAAATTAGTTTTCATTTGTTTTTACCATTACAGGGATTTGAAACTCAGTCCTTCTTACTTAGCTTGCTTTCCAATCTTGCTATTTTGGAAATGGAGTTTAATGACTTTTCTGTGCAGGGTAGACTTGAATACAATTCTCCAGATCTCAGCTTCCTGATTAGCTTGGATTCCAGGCCTGAGGAGAAAAGTATGTTTAATAGAAGCAATGAGCAAACACAAGAACTCATCAGTGCTTTCTAGAGAGATAAAGTATCTTTCCTGATGGAAAAATTAACATGAAACCCATGGACATCTTTAATATGTAATTAAGGAACTTTAACTTGTGAATGACTTTGAGTTTATGTATTTACTTTCTCCAGCAGTATTTCTCAGAATGCTGCATAGAATTTCTTAAAGGAACCTGCATTCTATGAAGTAGGCATAACCCAGAAAAACATGCTATACACACACTCACACTCTCAAATAGACATGTGCATAGAGTTTTTTGAATACTTATCAATCATCTTGAAAACCCTCTATTTGTCTACAGTGAAAAATTACAATAATTATGTTACAGAATTGCACTAAAATGTACACAAAATTAGATAAATTGTTACTGCTATTTTATTACGTTAATGCTGCTTTGTGTGCCCGCAGCACACTACTGTAACTATATGTGTAAATTAGTACAATCATTATACATAGCTCATTTAGAATGCTTTCACATTAAGAGGAATGATTTAAGGCATACCCTTCTTTATTATTTTACTTATTGGATACTGCTTAAATTTGGAAACCATCAAAGAAAGATAGCAGAATGTGAAACTGTGTTTGATTTTCATTTCCTTGATAATCATATTTGTCCATTAAGCCTGGATACATAAATAAGATACACTTTCTATTCATGCATTTATTTGTACTAATGTATCCATGGTAATATAAAGGAAAAGTAAGTCAGAAAAGCTCTCAGATGTATCCAATCTAAGGGTATGTCACACAAAGGAATATCTCTCACACAATAAAAGATAGGTTGATTTTCTGATCTTGGAAATTAATCCTACTCTGAATCAAACTCCTGCCCTCAAGGCACCTAGAGAATTTCAGACAGCTGGGGAGATATTGTGCCAATGTCCTACAGTGAGTCTTACAAGTGAAAGAGCTGATGGGTAGCTTATTCCTCTGACATAAAACAACAGGACCTGTGACCCAGTGACATTGCTCATGCTAGGAATATTTTTTGTTTTCAAGTAAACTAGAGCTCATTAAAGAATCAGTGCATAACCAGCATGCAGAAACATGAAACCGAAATCAATGCAGTACACACTTAGGTGTTAGCTCTTCCATGAACTCACAAGACATCCAAGGGAAATTCTACGTGAAAAAGTTTTGGAATTCTCAAAATCTTCTCTTCCTAATACTAGCATGTATAGCTGGAAGGAGATTCTTTGTCCTCTGCTCTTAAGTGGCCTACCAACAATACCCAGACCTACTGTGTTCGCTGTCTGGGGAAGGGAATATATATACAGAAGACATGTTTCAAAGAAGTGTTGTTTAATCCCAGCCAAAGATTCTGTAGAAAGGCTTGGACTTTTTGAGATTTTAGCTTGAACATAGCTGCTGAGCCTTAGTCTTTGAAGGAGTCAGTCAGGAATTCAAATCAGAATATCCAGTTGCTTTCCTATGACTTCCAAATTTTTCACCTCTCAATAAGTATGTCTGAAGTGTTTGAATAAACTTCAGGCAGATGTTTGACTATTTTTCATATAAAAAGGAAAATCTACATCAGAATAGTTTGACAGGAAGCCATCCATTGAAGGCTTCCTCTATTAGCTGAAAATATTTGGTAGAAGTTTATTTTTGTTTACTCAATCTCTGTGCTCCTCAGGTCAATATATTAAAGTTTCCAATTACAATTGATTAATCTGTTTGTTCTAAGGTTCTATCAAAAGTTGCCTGCTACATTATAAAGGAATTTATACATGTTTGCGATGAATGTATTTTTTTCTATTCATTGTTTTATAAGACATAATTTCTTTTCTTTGATTTCATTTTCTTTCTTGTAACATATTTATTGTGGTAATTATTAAGATTGTTGTCTCCATTTTTCCATGTCTATTATTCTTTCTCAATGTTTTATTTTTAATTGAATGTTCTAAAGGACAATCTTGACAAAGTCTTGATTTTAAATTCAATCTAGAGGTACTCCAATGAAGAAATTATACCAGTAAAATCTTATTTGAAATTACTGCCATGCTAGATTTTTATGTGATATTTTTATTCTATAATTTACATTGTTATTATATTTTTTGAGTCTATTGAATCGAGTTGTTTATTGATTGTTTTAAATTTATGTATGTAAGATATCTCTTCTATTTCTTTCTACTCAGAATCTCAGATCACTGTTGTTGGCTATTCTATTTTCTGTTTTTGTTTTGTTTTGTTTTGTTTTCAAATTCCATGATGGCTAGAGCTTGCTTCAGCTCTGCTCATTTTTTTCTACTACTGGTTGCTAAAATTTACTATAGAATCATTCTGATGAGTAATGAATCTTCTCCATTTGATGACATATCGTCATTATATATTCCTTGTATCCTGCACACTGCCTAAGCCTAGAATAGTATCTTAGGAAGAGGCAACCACAGTATGTGGGTGTAGTGGGCCATGATGGAGCACCATAAAGAGGCATGGCCCTTTCCTGGCTCTAATACTGCACACTCACTGTTCTCAGCAAAAATCTAGATTTTCAGAGTTGATATATCCCTATTCTCCATATTTCCTATATCCTGAATTTCCATTTTCTCATCTACTGCTGATCTTGAGAAACTTTTTAGTATTTTAAAGTCTAAGTTCTATTTATTCACCAGTTAAGAAGAAAAAAATGTTACAATATCTCATTCATTAAGTGAAATCCGAAAAGGCTGGTTTTATCGAAATTGAGAGCCAAATAATAGTTACCAGAGACTGCAAGGCAATAGGAAAGAAAGAGGAGAGGCTAGTCAATTGATCCCATGTTACTGTTTCACAAGAAAAGTGAGTTCTGATGTTCTGCAGCATAGCAGCAGAAACATACATAACAATAATGCACTTTATCCCTCAGTACGTTTAGACAAGAGAAGCTTGAATGCAGTCACGGTAAGTGTTAAGTTTGCTGGGTGCCATTGCCTTGTGACTGTGATCCCAGTTACTCCAAAGGCTGAGATTAGAGGATCAAGGTTTGAAGCCAGCCCAGGCAGGAAATTTATGAAACTCCATCTCCCATTAACTAGGAAAAAGACCAGGATGGAGGATTAGCTGAATTGGCAGAGTGCCAGCAGCAAACAAGCAAGACAAACAGAAGGATGAATCATTTGGGTATAAGTCTCAGGACCCCAAAAGCTTAAAGTGTCAGGTTCATATCCTAATACAATCACTGCCCACTGTATATATGAATCAAAATATTACAGATCACAGTACTGTATATACAAATATTTTGGGCCAATCCAAAAGTACTTTAAACCTAGGATATATTTATTACAGGAAGGCTTCTAAGGAAATTATTGAGGCTGAAAAGAGATATTTTGCTTTTCTTTGTTAACAGTCAAGCAGAACCAACCTATATATCTTAAAAATAAACACTACTTCTCAAGTTAGGGGACTCAACATTGCCAATTGTCATATTTATTGTTAATATTTGTCCATTTGCTGATTGAGTTTACTACACATGCTAGTTAATTAGGTTTATCCAAAACAAAACTAAATTAGTCATATCTTGATGAAAAGAAGGAAGTTTGCAACTTGAAGCCAGGCATCAGATGAAGGGATGGTTCCAACCTTGTCACAGAAACTCGAAAATTGGCACTATCTTCCTGAATTAGATTACATTTCTCAGAAATGATTGTGGATTCTTGTGAAAGGTGTTTACGATCTGTATGCCAGCAAAAAATGCTTAATCAGCATTTCACACATGCCAAACCTCTCACAGAGATAAAGAATTTACAAGTTCTCTAAAGGAAATACACTAAGAAATAGGAGAGGGGAGAAGGTCTCTTTCCCTTTCTGTGTCAAGGAAATATTTATTTTGCCTTTTCTTTCCATGTATTTGCCCTTATACTGGAACATCATTAGGTTCAAATGTGAAGGTTTGTGATATTTGCTTATTATTCATTGATATTGGGAAAATGGGAACACGAGTTATTCTTCATGAAGTATAACTGAGACAAAATGATACAGTACTGGGCAATAGCTTCTTTTACTTGCCCTATTGCTGACCTATTCTTACCAAAGAAATTGAAAATGTGAAGTAAATGTATTTTCTTCCACATTTTGGGGGAGCATTAACAGTTGCTTTCTCTTACAAAAGGTGTTTTAATCTTACTTTGACTACAAAATTCATTACTTGCCCTAATTCTTTTTATATAGATGGTTTCCATATAGACAGTTATTTGATGCTCCGTATTAAAAGTTAATATTTAATCCTTCATTTAAAATCTATAGCAATAAAGCATCACTTTAAAAGGATTTCCTAGATGCATTCTACTGCATGAACTGTCAGGCTGCACCTTGATTTTAAAAGGCTATTGCAGTTTGTACAGGGCTTATCTTTTCAGAAGATGACAGATGACAGCTGAGTAGATAGAATTATGCACATTGCACTGATGAATATTTTGTGCCTCAAAAGCATCTGAGAGTTTTCTCACCCTTACAGGGTGGCTGGTGGAAATTCTTAACTCTTCACACACCATGCCCAGTTTCTAGCACTTTCCCCCACATCAGACAGGGGGACTCCGAAGATTAATTATGATAGTAGAAGAACTACCAAAGAGCACACAATATTTGATTATAAATTCAGGCTAAATAACTGAGCTGTCATTCAGAATTTGGGAATGCCTCTCTTTTGGTTAATTTAGCATAGGTAATAGATTGTTGTACGTCCTCGTTGATCTGCTGTGTGCCACAGCAGAGCAGTGTTTTCCCCCTCCCTAACAATAACATAATCAGTACCTAACTCCTTATGATCACCCTTTTTCTAACCCTCTGAGCCTCTAGTGGATATTTCTATCAACAATTTCTCTTTTTTTTCTTTGTCTTTTTCCTTTTTTTTTTTTGGTTGTGAGACTTGAACTCTGGGCCTGGGCACTGTCCATGAGCATGTCAGCTCAAGAGGAGCACTCTACCACTTGAGCCACAGCACCACTTCCAGTTTTTTGGTGGTTAATTGGAGATAAGAGTCTCACAGAGTTTCCTTCCAGGGCTGGTTTTGAACCTCGATTCCCAGACCTTAGCCTCCTGAATACCTAGGATTATAGGCATGAGCCACTGGCTCCTGGCTGATCTATCAACTATTTCTATAAGCTCAATTTTTGTAGTTTCCAAATATAAACAGTAACATTTGATAACTTGTTTTCCCATACCTGACTTAGCTCCTCTAACATAATGTCATGATTTCATTCCCATAGCAGTATGAAGTTCCATGGTTTACATAAACCACATTTACTTTATCTATTCATCTAGCAACAGACAGTACAGTTTATTCCATATCTTTTTAAATTGTGAATAGTGCTGCAATAAGTACATGGATACAAACATTACTTCACTATACCAAGTCTCTTTAGACATCTATGTTGTGCTGGGATTACTGGATCCTAGGATAGCTTCATTTCTGTTCTTTCCAAAAAGTCTGCACTAATTAACATCGCCACAAAGAGTACAGAACAGTTCTGCTATCATCAAGCCATCATTCCCATCATTTCTTTTAAGTTTCTTGGGTTTTATTCTCTTTTATTTATAGCCATTATGATGTCTTATCAATGGTTTTGGTTTGCATTTTTCTAATTATTAAAAATGTTGAGCATTCTAATAAGTAATTGTTGACTATATATATATATATATATATATATATATATATATATATATATATATCTTCTTTTAAGAAATATATACTGAGATAAATAGTTCCAAATCTACTCATATTATTTGTTTGGTTATTGAATTGTTTGAGTTCCTTATTTTTCTTTTTGAGTTCCTTATATATTCACAGTATTGATACTCTATCAGATAAATTATTTGCAAATATTTTTCTTCCATTCTGTAGGCTGTCTTTACACACTATTGATTGGCTCTTGGTTGTGCACAACTGTATGGTTTGACATAATATTTGTTTAATTGTGCTTTTCTTGCCTCTATTTTTGAGTTCTTACTCAAATTTTGCCCATAAATATTATTAAAATATTATATTTTCTTTGAGTGTCTTATACCACCTTAGTGTTAGGTCTTACCTTTTAGTATTTCATCTATTTTGAGTAGGTTTATTTAAAGGTGAAAAGAAAGGGATCAAATTTCATCTGAATGTTTCATCATCAAGTTTCATCTGATTGAAGAGGCTATGTTTTCTCCAATACATAAACTTAGTATTTCCATGTAACAAATGATAGCAATTATATGAATGATTTCTGAGTTATCTGTTATGTCTCAATAGACTGTGTGCCACTTTTTGTGCTGATACCATGCTGTTTGACTTAATATAGCTTTGTAATATATTATAATACCAAGTATTATGATCCCATTTTGCTTTTCATGCTTGAGATGGATTTGGCTATCCAAGCTATTTGGTGTTTTTGTATGAGTTGGAGGATTGCTTTCTCCTTTTATGTGTAAATTGTTGGGATTTTTATAGAGATTGCATTCAGTGTGTGGATCTCTTTGGGTATTGTGGATTTTTAAACAGAACAGTATTAATTATTCTACTTCATGAACAGGTGGTGTTCTACTTCATGTGTATATCTTTTTTAGTTTCCTTAGTGATTCATAATTTTTATCACCAAGATATTTTCATTTTCTCCATTAAGCCATTTCATATGCATTTTTATAGTTTCTGGGAGGAATTCAGGAATATAGAAATGATACTTGATTTTGTATTATAAAATGTTTAAAATTTTGTGGCAGAATCTATGTTTTTCTATCAATGAAATAATATGATCTGCAAATGACAATTTTAACTCTTGTTTCCCATTTATATGCATTTCATTCCTTTAATTTGCCTAATTTATAGTCATCCTATCACTTAATATTTCTTTGGTCTTATTTCTTTCCTTCAACTAATTTACTCTTTTTTCCTTATTTTTCTACTTCCATAAGTTGCATTGCTAGGTTCTTTATATGAGTTATGGTACTTTTCATTAACTCTTGTTTATATTTTATTACTATTAACTTCGGTCTTTAAATTGTTTTTGCTGTACTTCAAAGAATTCAGTAGGCTAATTGTTCATTCTTTTTTGATGTGGTGATTCGCCATTCAGGAGAGTATTATTTAATTTCTGTGAATTTGTATAATTTCCAAAGTTTCAGTTGATTATATATTTTATTTCATTGTGCTCACAATGCCCCATGCAATGATTTCATGTTTTTAACTTTCCCAGATTTGTTTTATGCCCTAACATATGGTCTGTCCTGGGGATTATTGAATGCCATTTAAAAAGTTTAATGCTCCAAAAGCTGTCTCTCTAAGGTGTGCCATATCTTCCTGTTCTATTCTGGGTGAATTGGTTACTCAAACCCAACATAGAAACCATCACTTCCTCCAATGAAACAGATGTACACACACACACACACACACACACACACAAACATATATATATATACATATATATGTATGTATGTATGTATATATATATGTATGTGTGTGTGTGCGTATATATATTCTTGAAAGTTCAATGTCACTCTGTCAGTATAAACCAGTGACAAAGCTGAGCTTGTTTCTTAACTTCAGTTTTTCCTTTTGTCTTCCAGTAACAAAGGGATCTTGCTAGCAATAGAAGTAACTAATCATCAAAAAGATAACAATTTTTGCACTGAAAAACATGCTTACCATCCATTATCTAGTTTTTAGTAGGTTAATAAGCCTAAACTTGACTGATCTATTATTAGCACATGGTGGATGCTTTTTAAATATTAATTACTTTTTTCTTAGAGAAAGTACCACTTAATTAGTTATGCTACTGTTATAAATGTATTACTTTATTAGAATAAATAGACAATCCTGTCCATATTCCAAATACAGAGTATTTGTTAAGAAATTAAAATTTTATTTTAAAGAAATGGTTTGATTTAAAGAAATGGTAGGATTGCACCAGTACTTGCTCAATAGGTCAAGAGAAAAGAAGTTAAGTAACAACTTGAGTCAATTGCAGACTAGGGGCTGAGATGGTGGCTCAGTGGTAAAGTGCTTTCCTTGCATGCATGAGGCCCTGGGTTCAATTCCTCAGTACCACATAAGCAGAATAAGCCAGAAGTGGCACTGTGCTCAAGTGGTAGAGTGTTCAAGAGCTGAGAGACAGTGCCCAGGCCCAGAATTCAGGCCCCACGACTGATGGGAGTAGATGGGAAGGGATGGGAAGGAGAAACAAAGGAGGAGGCAACAATGCTTGATAAGAAATGTACTCATTATGTTGCAACCCTTCTGTACGGTATTTTCACGAAGAAAAGAAAGAAAGAAAGAAAATGGAAGGAAGGAAGGAAGGAAGGAAGGAAGGAAGGAAGGAAGGAAGGAAGGAAGAATGAATCAGCTCAAAGAAAGGATCTTCATTACAAAACTCATAGTGAAGAAAAAAATTCCACAATCAGGAAACACTTTTTAATGAGCTTTTCTGATTATCCAAACAAACTTCTTTTTAAATTTAAGAAATTAAGAATGCTGATGAACTGATGATGGAGACATGATAGAGAATATCAACAAGGTAAGACTAGGATAGAATCTTAATTGCCACACCCAAGGGGAAACAAAACTATGCTAATTAACCAAACATTTCCATTAGCAAAAGCCCTTAGGAACATCTGGTGTTCTATAATGTACACTTTTAATTAAGGTATTGTTTGCAAAAATAAATGGAGACATGATAATTTTTCTGCAAAAATTTAGAGATTCTATGCACACATAGCTACACATTATAAAGAAATTGTCTAACAAGTAACTGAGATGAGTTATGTCTAAGAGTATGCTTCAGTGAATTTCTTGCAAACAACATATTTATGAAAATAAATTTTCTAGTAAAAACTTGTCCTGCAAAATTGAATGCTGATGTGTAAGAGCTGCTGATACAAGCAAAACACTTTAAAAACCAATCCAAGTTGAGTTTACATCTTGATAATGGATTAGTCATAACCAGGTCCTGATAACCTTAAGTTTGACCTGAGTTAAACACCAGATTGCTACTCTAACAGATTGATTACCAAAGAACACACATTCTTCTTCTAATGGAATTGTACTCCTTCTTGTGTCCTCCTATTTCTGTGCGGTTTTTACTGCCAATGTAACTAGATTTAGAATCAAGTTCTCTCTACCCCATCTGCAATAAGGGCTTTGCAGAAGCTGATCAATATATGATTGAAGACAAGTATAATACTCACAGAGAATTTGATCAATTCTAATAGTTTAATGTTCATTCTGTTATATGCACAATTTATGTTTGTCTACAATTAAAGACATTTAATGAAGAATTTAATGAAAGATGGGAACTTATTTCATTGCTTAAATAATGACAGTTTGAGAGATAAAAATGGTTAATGAACTTAATATGCACAAAATTCTATGAATGATGATGCTTGGATTTCAAAGAAAATGAATAATTTAAAATTAAGAAGATATACAGTTGCACTCAGAAATCTGACTGCATTCATTTCCGTAGACTTGTATAAGTTATTAATTACCTTAAGTTTTAATTTTTATACATGTAAAGTAATTTCAAATAACAAATAGGGATTAATAATGACATGATCTATGTAAAATTCTTGGCAGTATTCAATGAATGTTAATCATTCATTTTACTTAAGGAATGTTACTCTTTGTTCTTGAGTTATAGAATTTAATAATAACAAAAACGAATGGGCGAGCAAGGCACTGGTGGCTTGCATCTATAATCCTAGCTGCTCAGAAGGCTGAGATCTGAGGATCATCCTTCAAAGGCAACCTAGGTAGGAAAGTCTGTGGGATTCTTATCTCTAATTAATCTCCAAAAAGGTAGAAGTAAAGCTCTGGTTCAAGTGGTAGAGCAATATTCTGGAGGGAGAAAATGCTCAGAAGCAGTGCCAAAGCCTCGATTCAAGCCCCAGAACAGGGACAAAAAAAGTAAAAAAAAAACAAAAAAAAAAAACATGCTAAAATGCTGAGTGAGAGTTTACTTTCTACTCTATTTCAAGAGAGAAGTTTCAGTTCTTAAGAATTTTTTACAGTAGTGCTAGGAAGATCAGAATTTTCTAGAGATTAATAAAAGACAAGTTTTAAAGTAAGTTTTAGATTTCTGATTTCATTATGTTATAAAATACCTCTTTTTCTTTCCTCCCATTTTATGACCTTATAATTTTTTATAGCAAATAACTTAACAAATGAGCTAGTATGCTTCCTAAATGAGTTGGTAAGCTAAAATTTAGTTTCTTTGAGGGATATGGATCACAATATTAATTAAACATGAAAAGTAATCTTAGAATGAAAGAATTAGTGCTTTAAATAAAGCACTAGTTTTTAAAATAAGGTTTAAATAAAGCCAAATTTTGTGGAAGAATATATTCTGCACATGTGCTAATACAAATTGATATAGAAAAATAAATTTATACTTAGAAGTTTCCTTACATGTTATCAGATATGCAGTAATTGTCACTGTTACCAAACACCCTGTAAATAAGTCATCAGAGCATATATGTAAATGAAAAATATTTGCTCCTAAGAATATTTAGAATAATGAAATATCTCCATTAAAGGGGAATGTGTATATTTGTGTGTGTGCAATGCACCCATTTCAAGTATATGACTAGTTGAATGGCTAGCTGTCTGTCTTTCTATCTTTCTATGTGTATGTGAAATACTGAAGAAGTGAGATGCTTTTTATTATTTCATAAAAGCTGCATACCCAATGACGCTGTGAACATAAGGAAATGAACTCTCCTGAGATGGTTATACTGCAGGAGACCTAGAATAGCAAGTCTTTGTTCCCAGAACATCACCTACAACACTTTGGCCTGTAGATATATCTATGCTTGCATGGGGATCAGGATCTGGAAAGCAATCCCTTCCTGGACTATAAGTTGATTTGGTAAGTGAGTCATTCTAGCTCCTTCCTTAACAGATTCCACCACATGTTTAAGCATCATATATTTTGAAAATATCAATTTCATCAGTCTGCATGGTTCAGTTCAGGAAAGTCGAGTAAATCAGTCTTACCTGTCCATAATCCTTTTCCTCTGTGAGCAGACATGCAGAACAATCCTTGTCTAGACAGGACTGATGCTTTTCACTATCATTTGAGAGAGAGCTTTGAGTCATCCCTTCCAGTGGGTAAAAGAGATCAATGTTTTGATTGATAATAAAGATACCTCTTTTTAGCTTCCTGAGTGACATGTAATCGACTTATTTATGGCTTAAATTTGTTTCTGCTTAAAGAAAAAATGTATTTATAACTATGAAATGCAATGATTATTATATACCAGACCCTTTTAATAGGTTGAAATATATATAACCTAATAAGCATAATAAACAATTATTTAACTGCAGGCTGTAATCAGTACATGTAAATATGTAGCAGATTCTTACATTTTCTGGAAAGCCAAGAAATCAGGTTTGGTTTGGAAATGGCTTTCCAGCTAATATCAAAAGGGTGAAAAGTGCTGAAATTGACAGGGAGGAATGCTGGAAAAGAAAGAGAATTAATGTAAAAGGAATCATATCACAGTCATAAAAATGAAAGAAAAGTAAGAGGATGTATAGATGTAGTACAGAGAGTGAGTAAAAAACATACGATGAGACTGGAAATGAATGTAAGAACACTTAAGTCTCTGAGCATGATGCCCACAGTTTATTGTCTAAACTATTGTACTTCCAAAGGGAAAACTGATTCTACTAGCTTCTCTATGATACCGGGCATAAGTCAAGTCTATCCAAAGGCAAGTAAGAAATGTGATACTGTATTTCTAAATATAGCTCATGTTAAAGATTTTACTCATCATCAGAAAGCAGTGGAAACTAGTTGAAAAGTAATAATCAAAGAAAATACATGAACTTTTTTCTTTCATGTGATTGTTTCTAACATATTTATAAGATGATTTCTTTTTTGTTTGCATATCTCTCCCCCATCGTATAACCCCTCCTTTCACTGTATTTGATATTGGTATAATTTGTGGAGGGGAAGGAAAAAAACAAATCATTTAAATAGGGATACAGGTGGACCCATTGCAACAGTGAGATGTACAAGTCGTTATGTCGAAAAACGAGCTTTACAACTTTGGCCGAAGGGGGGGAGGTGGGAGATGGGAAGGGATGGGAAGGGGAAACAAAGGAGGAGGCAACAATGCTTGATAAGAAATGTACTCATTATCTTGCCCATGTAATTGTAACCCCTCTCTGTGGTATTTTCACAATAAAAAATAAAATAAAATAAATAAAGAAGAGGCTAGACAGTGTAACTACTTTCTGCAGTACAAACAATAACAAATACTAGTGAGGATGTGGCCAAAAGGGAATTCTATTACACTGTTGGTGGGTGGGAATGTACACTTGTTCAACTATAGGCTGGAAATCAGTATGGGGATTCAAAACAAAAAAGTAGACATACAACTTCCCTATGAAAAGCTAGACATAGAATGTCCCAATGACCCAGCAATTCCACTTCTGAAAATTTATCCAATGGATCACAAACAAAGTTCGAGTAAATCTACTGGCAAAACCAAGTTCATTGCAGGACTATTCATGCCAGCCATGAAATGGAATCAGACCAGATGCCCCTCAAGGGACAAATGGATCAAAAATGTGGGTGGAATTTTATTTATCCATCAGAAACAATAATATTGTTCCATTCATAAGGAAATGGAAAGATTTGGCTAATAAACGAGAGAGCTAAAGCAGCCTGTTTCCAAGAGTCTATGTCCATAGTTATACCTTTAACCACAAAACCAAAGTATGACACACATATGATAATAGCTACTTAAAAATTGAACTAATTTCATGATAAAGAGAAGCCTGAGTGCTATCGCTTAATGTCTATAAACTTGTAAAGGATCATTTAATCTGTGAATTTCATTCATCTCCCTGCAACCTGGGGACATACAACTAAATAATTTGAAGCACTGAAATGTCATACTGTGCATAAAAGTGTCTATCACTATGTCAAATCCTTAACAGGTACACTGTGAATGGCAATTAATCATAGATTACAAAGTCTGTCCTAAAGAAAAATCACAACAAATGAAATGAAATATTAAGGCTGAAGACAATAATATTGAGAAAGATAATTGGATGCAAAATGTACTTCTTTGACCTCAATCCTTCAAGTTCTTTGTTGAATGAAAAAGTTATCTTTTCAAAATATTGTGCACTGCCAAAACCTCTGACTTCATGACTGTCATGATGCTCTTTCCTTTGCCTCTTATGGCACATGAACTTTTAAAAACTGATTGTGTTCCCACATTTCAGCAGGATCAGTGGTGTTTATGGCTTTGACACTTACATAATAGGTATTTTTCCAGGCACTGAATAAAACAGCGTGTTAGCAAAGTCTGGGTAGATGAACATTTGTTAGATATGATTGTCTATGTGGAGACTATTATCAGTTACAATAGTAGCCTTTAGCAATGTCTCCAGCTAACTGACAGGGCCATAGACATCTTTCAAGAGCTGTAAAAAGTGTCTTTCACTGGTTGTCAGAACCATTCACACAATGGTGCTAGTGGAAAGGCTAGAAGGGATACTCCAAAAACCTATCATTCTTATGTCTCATCAATCCTACTCAACATTCAGAAAACATTATACCTTGAAGCTATTAGAAGATTTAAATCATTGAATTGTCAAGATGTAATTGAAAAAAGGTAAGGCTACTTTGGGAAAGACAGTGTCTTTTCAGTTTAACCCAGAACAGATTTTTAAGCAGAGTACTGTGTCCTATAACCACAACTACCCCCACCCCCAATTTGATGTGTGATGAATGTGCATGGGTTCTTTCAATAAAAGTCATTTTGTGTCACTTTTTCATTAATAAGAAAAAAAATTAAAGCACATCTTCACTCATTGCCGATAATCGTAATATTGTTAGACATTTTTCTATCTTGTATGGAAAAGGAATCATGTAGTTAAGTACCAAAGTGTATCCTAGATTTTTATATAAAGCCTATCATATCTAATATTCCAGGAATTTCAACTAAACATAAAGAATTATAGGAGATAGCTTATAGTTATTAAAGTTTTCTGAGGAGTTTGGCTTTCAGATTACTCTGAAATCTAAGACCTTGGGACAAATCTGTTAGATAATGATGAACTGGTATGATCTGTAATACCTATTCTGATTTGTGTGTGTTATAACTTACCTTCTATGTGTATTGTAGGCTTTGAGGTACAGAAATTGTTTTCCCTAATTGATTTTTCCACTACATAACCATCACAATTTGTTTATAAAATGGTATATAGGGAAAGGTAGACATATAGTATTAAAGCACAGCCATAGCTGGAAATCTTACTTCTGGTTCTCTGTAGTCTTCCTTAATATACTGGATTGGACCAAGTTGTCCATTTAAATTAATTAAGCCTTAGTTTTTAAACTAAACCTTAGTTTTGTTTATATACAGGAGAGTTGCTATGTGCACCTAAAATAGGCAAACACAAAATGGTATCCACCTTCACAATAAGTATCAGTTGCTGTTTGAATGATGCATTACTATAAAAGTCTCCCTAAAAGACCACAATTTTAGGAGATTTCTATAGATAAAAGCAGACTCGCTCTCTCTCCTTTCTAATAACCTTTTTCTGATCTCTTACTTGAATCCAAAGCTCAGAAGAATATCACCCTCATATAAAATGGCACTTTTTAGAGAACACTCAAACTTCTTTATAAGAGTATTATTTTTCTTCCTATTTTTCAAAATTTTTGAGTAAACAAAAGGCAATCAAATACCAAAGTTCAAGGATTAGGTTTTCACTGCTGATAGTAGGTAAAAAAAATCTTTCCCAAGTACAGCAAAATGTCCTTAGAAATTTGTCCTAAGAATCTGATGTGTCCATATGTGTTTAAAAGAAGGGAATAGTCTAGCTTTTGTTTAAACCTGTTTTGGTGAACCATATACATTAAATGAAGTAGTCCCAGCCTGCTAAATAAAAGCAGAGTGCATAGGTGGATCCCGTTCTCTGCTAGTGATGATTCCACATGCTAAGACTGAATCTTACACGTAATTAATGTGACTTTAAAGATAGCTAGTTCACTCGTCATTGTCACACTCAGAGATGAGGACATTTGTTCAGACTGGAAAAAAATGAATATATCATGATGTTATTCAAGCTAAAACTTCTGGGTTCTTTGCTTTTATCAGTCTGTTTGAAGGCCATGGAGGAAATCTTAGGAATGCATTCACCTTAGCATGAACTTGGGCATAAACTTGACCAATATGAAATATATTTTAGCCACTGAAATCTATCCCTTTTTCTTCTTATGTCCCCCTTAGGCTTATTTCCTCTCATGTCAGAAACATTAAAATAGATGCCATTCCAGTGAGGGACTCTGGTAAAGAGAATTGGGAATACAGTTGAATTGAGAATGGAATGGACTGGGCTGTGAGGAATACATTCATTTGACTGACATTACTTCTCTGTATCCTTAGATTGATTAACGTCAGACTAGGTTATGAATGGCTTCTAGCAACAGGCAATCTTGAAAAGAAATTAAAGGGCCAGAGGTTGTTTAATATGAGAATATGTCCTACAGTGTCTTTCATGAAAGAAGAGGGAAGGTAGCAAAAATAATTCTGGATTCAGAAGCTTGTTAAAAGTGAATTCAGTTTGACCCAAAGCTGGATAAGAATTTCTCTGCATATAGTGAATGTAATCCAATTTGATATATAAATAGATTATAGACTATAATATACTCTTATAACAAGTAATTGAATCTCAACTAGTCACAAGTATCCTACTGTTCAAATCATTGTCAAAGAACACAGGCATGAACTATAACCATTCAGGCTTTCTCTACTTCATTTTCATTTTCTGATGTCACTTCTTTTTCTCTGACTGTAAATACAACCTGCTGGTGTGGTAATGCAGAGTTGGATTCTTGAATTACCTTTAGTCAATTAAACTTTGTTGAAAGAAGGTCTAAAGTTTTTCATTTAACACCTGATTGGTAGACAATTTGACCAATCATCCTGTGTAAACCTTTCAAAAGATTTGGTTCTTATCTGTGCCAAGTAAAAATGTGAATTCTTTTAAATCAGGAAAATGCTTGATAATATGACATATAATTATATGTGATATATTTATATGTATATAACATAGCTCTTTCCTTTTCAGAGGAGAATCATACTAAATGGAATTTATAAGGAATAAATTTGGATCAAGGCTACTCATACAAATCATGACAACATAAGTCACATACATTCTAGCCTAGAGGGTTATCTTGAGCTCATCTAATGCTTGCTGGTGATTGAAGTCTCAATATCTTGTAATATAGGGCTACATATATCAGCATAAAAATCGCATTAAGGAGAAATGATAACTTCTGGTTTCTGGGGAAAGGTCTGAAGTTCCTCAGGTCACACGGTAGCTCAGGAGCCCTAGCCAGTTCTAAACTGATCAAAAGCGGATTCTTCAGGGAGACAACTGCCTTAATCCCAAGCTGCTTACATGATGTAAGCCAAGCTGCCTTGAAAGGCTAGAAAAGCTTCGCTTCACACTTCCTCTAGGAGACTGCCCAATACCACAGCCATCTATATCGAAGGAGGGAAAATAACCCACTTCTTTTAGGGGAAAAGAACTAGGTAAAGAACTCAGCAGGAGGGGCTGGGAAGGTGGCTCAGTGGTAGAGCACTTGCCTTGCATGCCTGGGGGCCATGGGTTCGATTCCTCAGCACCACATAAGCAAAAAGGAAAAAGCCGGAAGTGGCGCTGTGGCTCAAGTGGTAGAGCGCTAGCCTTAAGCTGAAGAGCTGAGGGACAGCGCTCAAGCCCAGAGTTCTGGCCCCATGACCGGACCCCCCCCCCCCAAAAAAAAAAAGAACTCAGCAGGCTGGACATCTTGTACAGTAATTGCTTCCTAAACGCACCACTGTTCAAAGCTGAATCCTCAGAAAAGAACAAGTGCTTTGGAAGCTCTTCACCTGCTTCAGACATAGTAGTGCAACTACTCTAATGGCCTTGTTTCAGTGTACTCCAATATCAAATCCTTGCAGAAACCTCACAGACCTCAGTTGCAGTGGACTCAGTTCTCCCAAGCTACTGGCCCAGCCCTGCATGACACTTTACTCTCACCTTTTCTCTGCCTGAGATTCACTTCATCCTGTGCAAGTGTCACCTTCTCAGAGAGTCTATCACTGACACTTCTATACATAGAGCAGCCCCTGCCACTCAATGCTAGCTTTTTGTCCTTCATGACAGGCACATGACTTGATATTTTTATCACATATGTAGATTATGTTTCCTTCTTCTCCCTAGCAAGTTTATGAGAACAGAGACTTTCATTTTGGTTGGTCTCTATTATATTACTGAAAGTGTGTCTGGAACACAAAAGCGCACCAAAAAGAAAAAAAGTAAATGAATGACTCTGTGATTTATGCTGTTTTCTCCTGGTTAGGAAACTTGCCTTTCACCATTCATGTAATTGGAGATACCCTTCTGCAAATTGTCTCAAGGTGATCTTGAATCAAGATAGAAGGGATTTGACAGCTGCCTTCACCATAGAAGAAAATTGTAATAACTGACTTTGGCAGCCTATAGACCCTTAAATTTGATGTTGGATACAGTTATTTGTTTTATAAGTTTTCCTAAAGAAAATATAATACTACAAGATGCATAATTTTTCTAGATAATATCTCATTAACTTGGAGATAGGGAATATAATATTTGTATGGCACCATTAAAGATTCTTATTAAACAAAAATAGAAATTACCATCTCTTTCACTTCAAATTTGAATGATAATATCAAAATAAAGAAAACAAAGAATTGCTTTTTTGTTTTTAACTGTTTGCTTTCTTGTGTTTTTGTTGTTGTTGTTGTTGTTGTTGTGGAACTCCATGATTAAATTCACCAGTAATGTATTAATGGAAAAATACAAAGATATGATAGATACGGAAATTGTATCATTAATATAAAAAAATATAGTTTTTCCAGAGCCTTCATTGAAATGAACCCCAAGATAAGGACTCAAATGGTTTATTCTTTTTTGCAATTGTTTCTAACATATTTATAAGATGATTTCTTTGTTGCTTTGTATGTCCCTCCCCCATGGTATAACCCCTGCTTTCACTGTATTTGATATTAGTATAATTTGTGGAGGGGAAGGGAAAAAACAAATCGTTAAATAAGGATACAAGTGGACCCCATTGCAACAATGAGATGTACAAGACATTATGTAGAAAAATGAACTTTACAACTTTGGTGGAGAGGGGGGTGGAGGGGAGATGGGAAGGGAAAAAAACAAAGGAGGAGGCAACAATGCTTGATAAGAAATGTGCTCATTACCTTGCTCATGTCATTGTAACCCCTCTGTACAGTATTTTCACAATAAAAAACTTATTAATTAAAAAAATAGCACATGATTTGTTTTCCCTGTAACTTATTAGGAGCTTCCACTCTGTTGGCAACTAAAACTGGATAATGGAATAAAGGAGTTGATGGGAGATAGAATTATTTATCATCCTGGCTATAATACAAGGGGGAAATTTGATACTTTAAAGAAACTCAGCTGAACAACACTATAAGCACCGGTGAGTCAATGTTGCTTTCTTTGAGAAATTGTAGAAACACTTAGCTAGCCCTCTCCACAAATGTTCTGTTACATCATGGACAGGCAGATATACTCTAATTCCAGGAAGATCTAGTAGTTAACACTCAAATGCATGAGCTGAGCATATTCTTTTATTTTATTTTACTGTACAGAGGGGGTTACAATTACATGGGCAAGATAATGAGTACATTTCTTTTTTTTTTAATTTAATTTAATTTAATTTGTGAACATACTGTACAGAGGAGTTACAGTTACATGGGCAGGATAATGCGTACATTTCTTACCAAGCATTGCAGCCTCCTCCTTTGTTTACCCTTCACATCCCTTCCCAGCCTCCCCCCTCCCCCCCTAATCCCAATCCTTCTCCTCCCCCCCTCCCCCTCCCCCCCCCCCCCCCCCCCCCCGCACCAACGTTGTAAAGCTCGTTTTGGACATGACAACTTGTACTTCTCATTGTTGCAACAGGTCCACCTGTATCCTTAAACAAATGGTTTTTCCCCATCTCCTCCACAAGTTATACTGACATCAAATATAGTGAAAGCAGGGGTTATACTGTGGGGGAGGGACATACAAAGCTACAAAGAGATAATCTTATAAATGTGTTAGAAACACATGCATGAAAGAAAAAAAACATTAAAATACACATCTAAGGGTTCATTTTCCTGACATCACATTATCTGACCTTTTCCGCTTGACTCAGACATATACTAGTTATTGCAAATAAGGGAAACCATGGGACCTATGTGTCTTTGGGCCTGGCTTACTTCACTTAATATAATTTTTTCCAAGCCTTTCCATTTCCTAACAAATGGGGAAATGTCATTCTTTCTGATGGAGGCATAGAATTCCATTGTGTATATATACCACATTTTCTTGATCCATTCATCAACTGAGGGGCATCTGGGTTGGTTCCATATCTTAGCTATGGTAAATAATGCTGCAATAAACATAGTTGTGCTGGTGAGTACATTTCTTATCAAGCATTGTTGCCTCGTCCTTGTTTCCTCTTCCCATCCCTTCCCATACATTATTATTTTGTAGGCCAATTAAATCGCCTGAAGAGATCAGGGTTAGGATATCCTTTTTGCACTTTTAATAACTTCCTAGGTCCATCTTGATGTTGTCTCTTTTGAGAAGCTTTGAGGTGTCCATTAAGCACAAAATTAATTAATCTGACAAATATACTTAAACCCTTATAACATGCAAATGTGTCTGCTGTGTCCATTAGAAGAGCTAAAGGAATATGCGAGATGAGTTCTTATATCTTAATCGTCAAGAAATTCAAAACTGATTTGGAGCAAATGGACACACACAGTATTATTTAAGTGACAAATGCATGGTTATGAAGATTAAAGTTATAGATTCCTGGCTGAAAACCAGGGCCATTAAGAAAGACTGGCATTAAAAATAGAGTCTTTAATGAGAGGACACAAGAAAAGAAAGCAGAAGATCATTCAATATAAGAGAATGGGACCAATTGGGCAAAAACAGAATATATAGAGAGAAATTGCAGAGTATCAGATATTCAGGGAATTACAGACAGCCTAAAAATAAAAATAATAATTGGTTTATGGCATGTATTTTAAGCAGGTCTTCAACTGCCTTACATAAAGATTTTTGTTTCTTGGGGCTGGGAAGGTGGCTCAGTGGTAGAGTTCTTGCCTTGCATGCCTGAAGCCCTGGGTTTGAGTCCTCAGCACCACATAAGCAGGAGGATGCCAGAAGTGGTGCTGTGGCTCAAGTGGTAGAGCACTCGCCTTGAGCTGAAGAGCTGAGGGACAGCGCCCAGGCCCAGAGTTCAGGCCCCACGAACGGGGCCCCCCAAAAAACTTTTGTTTCTTAGCAAACATGTCCTGATAATTCCTTTGTTAACAGCAAAAAGTAGAATATCCTACATACGATGTAAAGAAAGAGGTACAGACAAGAAATTTAATTGAACTGTGGTATTGTCTTGATGACTGCATAAGCATGTGGAAGGATGTTTAGAATCAGCATGAATGCGTGAAAATGCAAGTCAGAGTAGATGTCAACATTTGTGACTTTAAAATCCTCATAATAATGGCAGCTAGTAATGGAATTTTTTGGAAATATACCTTATATCAAATTCAAAAAAGCTGTCACAATCTAGTAAAAATGCAATATTAACTTCTCATTAGATTTTTTTAAACTTCCCTTTTAAATTTTATTTTTAGTATCATTAAATTGTTGGGGAAATGAGTTTCAATTCATCATGTCAATGCATGAGTACAATGCACATTGGTCAATGTAATCTCTTCCATTGTTCTTCCCCATCTAACCTAACCCCTTCTATTTCCTCAAAAATATCTATACTCAAATGTTAATGTAACAGAAAATTCATTGTATAACAAAATATGCAAAAGATATATATATGTGCTCTGAAATAATATTAGTTCAATACATTTTAATTTTACTAAAATTGATTATTTTAAACCCATTTTAGTGTTTTAAAAAAGCAGGTAAGATACTAGCAAATGCTTCATTAATAGGCTGTCACATACCTTGTAAACCAGAAAGCCTAGTCCCAATACCTCAATAAATAGTACTCTAGTAGTGACCCATAATTTACTGTGAACATTGAAATCTTATCTATGAAGGTCCAGAGTTCCCTCAGGTTCCAGTGTTAATCCTACACAGAACACTGGCATGGGCAGTAAGGAATTATAAAACGTTTATGAAATAAAGGTACTCAACTTTATGGTGTTAACTTAGTCTATATGTTTTGGATGGTTATAAAAGTATTTCAATAGTGCAAGTATATAAGCAGTATATATGCAAAAGAAGAAATGGGTAGTGGCAATGTTTAAGAGAATATAAAATTACAAGCAAACAACGTTCATGTCAACAGAAATTCTTGATTACATGGAAGGAGTATATAGAATAAAAGGTGAAATGACTATCTTTTTTCACATCTAGAAGCAACAAATAAGAAAACAAACAAGGGAGGAAAATGGAAAGAGGAAAACCAGGAAAGTTTGATTTATTTTTACTTTGTTCCTTTTTTCCTTTTTCTTTTTCTTTGGAAGATGTGACTCATTATTGCTTTTTATGTGTACCCATTTCATAAAACCAACTATATTTTTAGGCAAACTTTGCATTTATCTTGGAAATCTTTGCCTTTATACATGATGTCCTTAATTAAAGTAATGGAATGAATTTAGTTGATTAAGTTGATCACATAGTATCATGTTGGGTGATACTGAATGAAAGTTAATGGATACTGACATTCCACATTCCTGGCATGCTGATAGCCCTGCCATCCTTTTTCAGAGATGGACAGTCATTCCGTACCATCTACTTCCTCTGAAATGCAACGGTGTGATGTATTCACGAGTGTGTCCTAAAAGCATCTCTGCAGACCAAACTAACTTCCTATTTATACAAAACCATAGTCAACTTCTTTCCCTTTTTTATTAAATATATATTTTTTATTGTAAAGAAACTGTACAGAGGAGTTACAGTTACATGAGCAAGGTAATGAGTACATTTCCTATAGAACATTGTTACCTCCACCTTTGTTTTTCCCCTACAATTCCTTCCCTTTTGCTTCACCAACTCCTCCATCTCCCCCAAAGTTGTAAAGTTCTTTTTCAACATAGTGTCTTGTACATTCCATTGTTACATGGATCATCCTGTATCCTTCTTTTAGCATTTTGTTATTTCTTTTCCCTTCCCCAAATTAGAAAAATGTATATACAAGATACAGGACAATGGAATCAAATACAGTGTACCATGGGGGGAGAACATACAAAGAAACAAAAAAAAAAATCACATAGTACAGTGTAAGTACATTAAAAAGAACAAGAAAAAAGATAAGATCTCTTGGGGTTTATTTTGCTTAGCATCAGGTTATATGGTCATATGTGCATACTTTTGACCTCTTCTGCTTGTCCTTGACATATACTAGCTATTGCAATAAGGAAAACCATGGGACCTATGTTTCTGGCTTACTTCACTTAATATAATTTTTTCCAAGTCTTTCCATTTCCTAACAAATGGGGCAGTGTCATTCTTTCTGATAGAGGCCTAGAATTCCAAAGGACATAGTAAGCTAGATCAATAGAAAGCCCATGGATTGGAAGAATATCTTCACTAGCCATATAATGGACAAGGATCTCATATTTAAAATATACTTAGAATTCAAAAAATTAAATCCACTAACAACAAATCCTCAAAGAAACAACCGCCAGATTAAAAAGAGACTTCTCTCAACAGGAAATAAGAATGGCCAATAGACACATGAAGAAATGCTCACCTTCTCTAGTCATAAAAAAAAATGCAAATCAATACAACATTTGGATTCCACCTCACCCCAGTTAGAATGGCTATAATCAAGAACTCTAATAACAACAGATGCTGGAGGGGATGTGGCCAAAGGGAACCCTACTGCATTGTTGATGGGAGTGTGAACTTGTTCAACCACTTTGGAGAGCAGTATGGAGGTTCCTCAAAAGATTCCACATAGAGCTCCCCTATGACCCAGTAATCCCACTTTTAGGCATTTACCCAAATAATCACAAACAAGACCATACTAAAGCTACCACACAACTATGTTTATCGCAGCATATATGTGTGTGTGTGTGTGTGTGTGTGTGTGTGTGTGTTTATTGTAACATTGCTAATATATGGAACCAACCCAGATGCCCCTCAGAATGGATCAAGAAAATGTGGTATATATACATTCCATTATATATATAATGTATCCATATAATATCCATAATAACTCTGAACTCTAATCAAAAGAGAAAGAATTCCATTATATATATAATGGATACAATATATATATGATGGAATTCTTTCTCTTTTGATTAGCATTCAGAGTTTGCAGTAGAAATAATACTGAAGAGTAAAAAGGCACTAGGTAAGTAATCAAAATACATCAAAATGTCATGGAACTTTTGGAGCTAATAGGATTATTGATTTAAACAAAAAGTTATACCTGGGGTAGGGAACTCATATTAAAACTTAAAGGGGAGAGTTGATATTTGTAAATGTTAATTGGAAGGTAATAAATTATTCTAAAATAACTCTAAAAAGAAAGTCTAAATTCCCTTCTGAAATTCATGTCTCTGAAAACTGATAGAGTTCTATGTATGTAGAAGAGATTTCTTTTGCTGCATTTACTGAAGATTCTTTCTTTTAATATATATTTTTATTGTAAAGACACTGTACAGAGGGTTTACAGTTATGTGAGCAAGGTAATGAGTCCATTTCCTATCAAGCATTGTTACACCCTCCTTTGTTTTTCCCCTACAGTCCCTTCCCTTTCCACCTCCCCAACTCCTCCATCCCCTCCCCCCATCCCCAAAAGTTGTAAAGGTCATTTTCTACATAGTGTCTTGTCCATCTCATTGTTACAATGGGTCATCCTATATTCTTATTTCAGCATTTTATTATTTCCCCCTCCCCAAATTAGAAAAATGTATATACAAGATACAGGGCACCAGAATAAAATACAGTGACAACAGGGATTGTACCATGGGGGAAGAAAATACAAAGAAACACAAAAACATAACATAATACACTATAAGTTCATTTAAAAGAACAGCAAGAAAGATAAAATCTCTTGTGTCCTTATCTTGGGGCTCATTTCGCTTAGCATCAGGTTATATGGTCATATGTATATAGCTTTTGGCCTCTTCTGCTTGTCCTAGACATATACTAGTTATTGCAGATAAGGAAAGCCATGGGACTTAAGTTTCTTTGAGTCTGGCTTGTGAAGGTTCATTTTTATACTTAGCAAAAATCTTAATTTGAAATGTTTTTGCATGTGTGCCATGTATGTAGCATCAAATTCACATAACTCAATACTTTACACTTCATTGCAACATGTACAGTTCATAACTTGAATAGGCAGTACAGGTCTACCCAAGTTAATTCTCTGCTCATTATTTTTGATTTGTATCTCTGTACATGGTGGGAATAAATTCCATGCCATGAGATAGGTTCTTTTTTTTATTGTGAAAATATTGTACAGAGGGGTTACAATCACATGGGCAAGATTATGAGTACATTTCTTATCAAGCATTATAGCCTCCTCCTTTGTTTCCCCTTCCCATCCCATCCTCCCCCTGTCCCCCCACCCAACACTCCTCCCCCCCACCACCAAAGTTGTAAAGTTCATTTTTGACATAACGACTTGTACCTCTCATTGTTGCAATGGGTCCACCTGTATCCCTATTTAAACGATTTGTTTTTTTCCTTCCCCTCCACAAATTATAACAACTTCAAATACAGTGAAATCATGGGTTATACTGTGGGGGAGGGACATACAAAGCAACAAAGAAATAATCTTATAAATGTGTTAGAAACAATCACATGAAAGAAAAAAAAAAACATTTGAATGCATATCTTAGGGTTCATTTCCTTAACATCAACTTATCTGACCTTTTCTGCTTGACTCAGATATATACTAGTTATTGCAAATAAGGGAAACCATGGGACCTATGTTTCTTTGGGCCTGGCTTACTTCACTTAATATAATTTTTTCCAAGTCTTTCCATTTCCTAACAAATGGGGCAATATCATTCTTTCTGATGGAGGCATAGAATTCCATTGTGTATATATACCACATTCTTGATAATGAGTTACACACAGTAGTGGCACACGTCTTTTCTAGGCTGGAACTTTATTTCAAAATAAAAATAAATCCCCAACTCATCATGTCACAGTACAGAAATCTTTGAGGGGGGGGAATCTGCTTCTTCAGCCTGAAATCCTCACCAGCAATAAAAGAAGAGGAGGAGAAAGAGGAAGAGAAGGAGGAGGAAGAGGAGGAGGAGGAGCAGGAAGAGGGAGGAGGAGGAGGAGGAGGAGGAGGAGGAGGAGGAGGAGGAGGAGGAGGAGGAGGAGGAGGAGGAGGAGGAGGAGGAGGAGGAGGAGGAGGAGGAGGAGGAGGAGGAGGAGGAGGAGGAGGAGGAGGAGGAGGAGGAGGAGGAGGAGGAGGAGGAGGAGGAGGAGGAGGAGGAGGAGGAGGAGGAGGAAGATCCTTTGGCCTGTGAATTATAGAAAAATAACTTTATGGAATTTAGGAGTTAGTTATCTGAAGACAATAGAACTAAGGAGTCATTTATTTCAACAATGTAATCTAGCCTGTTTAACTCATACAGTGTCAGATGGATATTCATACATTTGCTACAATTGTAGATAAAATTTGTGCATGACATTTTATGTCCATCATCTTCAAAGGCTTTTGACAGAAGCAATCAGTATTGTTATCTTGATTGCAAAACTTAGCTCAGAAAATTTATGGTAGCACTCTGTGCCTTCCGTTGTTTCTAATTGTTTCTCTGTATATTAACAAAGCACAGACATTTTATATAGTCTCATTAATGCTATTCATAAACAGTCCAATTTCTATCTTCTGGAATACTTCAGGATCATACTTTCTCTGTCACTTAAGAGTTTTCCTGTGACATTTTCTGGACAAAGAAATGTGTTAATAATTAACATACCTTTTGAGTCAGAGGTTTTTAAGAACCAGTGCTTTTCTCATAAGATGATCACCATTACATAAATGAAAGTGCTACTACACTTTTGTGCTACTACAATGTAAACTTGCTCTGAATAGCAGTATGGAAGTTCTTCAAAAGACTAAACATAGAACTCCTCTATAAGCCAACTGACCACAAACAAGACTACACTAAATCTACCAGCACAACATGTTCATTGAAGCATTATTTATCATAGCTTAGATATGGAGCCAACCCAGATGCTCCTCAGTAGATAAACGGATGCAAAAATGTGCTATATACACAGAATAGCATTCTATGCTACCATCAGAAAAAATTACACCACCCTATTCATAAGGAAATTGAAAGACCTGGAAAATCATATTAAGTGAAGTAAGCCAGACACAAACGTAGGCTCCATGGTTTTCCTCATTTGTAATATTAGTATATGTTTAAGATGGTCCTAGCAGAGGATCACAATAACTCAATAACTTTGTACATATGACCATATAAGTTGATACTAATTGAATTGGACTCCAAGATGTGTAAACAAGATTAATTAATTAGTTCATTCATCAATTAATGTACCCCTCAGCCCAGATCTGGTGTTGAAAGTGAAATAATAAAGAATTCTTACTCAACTTGCAGTGGATATATAGCAGGGTTTATGCCAAGAAGTACTCATTACCTAAACACAATCTAGTCATGGGAATTGATTTCCTCCAATGTTTCTTAAAACAAACCTATTCCATGCTTCTCACCCAGCAACTGGTGGCCTGTGGCAATATTTGACATTGCTTGGAATGTAATTGCATCTCTGTTTTCATCAATAATTTAAGCAAGTTATTAGACTCCCGTAATGAAATACATAGCTCAGATGATACAGAATAATAATATATGCAAGCTACATATATCCATAGTTTAAGCCTTAAGTGAAAAAGAAACTGTTCTGGGCATTTTTAATGGAACAAATGCTGGACTAGAAATAAAATTAGTCTTGTTACAACATATAAGACAAATGTGCAGAAAGTGCTATATTACCTTAAAGTTAAGCTGTTAGTAGACAATTGTGAAGATAATCTTAACAGATTCAAAATGGAGCTATAGGGACAGGAAAGTGGCTCAATGGTAGAGTGCTTGCCTTGCATGCATGAGGCTCTGGGTTAGATTCCACAGCCATATAAGCAGAAAAGACCAGAAGTGGCACTGTGGCTCAAGAGTGCTAGCCTTGAGCTGAAGAGCTGAGGGACAGCACCCAGGCCAGAGATCAAATCCCACAACTGACAACAACAATAACAACAACAACAAAAATTGAGCTATAAAAACATGTTGAAATAATAAAAACTTTCCAAGTCTGGTCACGCTTTGCGTATAGTTAATTGGAAGTTTCACAACTTGAACAGGGAAACTCAAACTCATTTAGTCTTCACAGCAATACGCATAGAACATACCACATCACTATTTACATTTTTTAACATTCCTATTAAATTCAAAGAAATACATGTATATGTTATTTAATTTATAACTGAAAGTCTGTGTCTTATACATCAGTACTTCCATGGATGATTTGGAAAGTTGACAAATAATTGATGATTGCTTCTAAAACCCTGCCAAAGTTCCTTTACAATCTGTCTGTACTCCATTCCGAAGAATGACTGCATGCCATACCTGTCAGTTCATCTCTAATTTAAGCTTTGGCTAATAATACTTTAAAGGATAGTCTCCTGATAGCATCAAAATTTTCAGGGCACACGTAAATATCTCTTTAAAAGCAGAATAACGGAGGCTGTGACATGCAGTGAAGGAAGTGTTCTGATGTACAAATATTATTTGATATCCATAAATCATCCTACCTTCTTCTATAGAGGAGCATTTTTGTAGATTCCAGGCATTTAGAAACACAGTATTAACTATTTCAATGATTTTCAAGCTACCCAATAAGGCATAGGTATGCCATTCTTCATTTTCCTGAAGCATGAACTGAGATCATAAAAGCAGAAAGGCTAATGACGAATGACAGTTAATATATCTATGAGATAAAGTGGAACAAGATGGCCCTTGATACAGCCCAAACAAGGGCATTTCATCAAGGTTGGGACTAGGTGGGAAGCAGTCTTGATGCATTACCAAATTGGTTTGGGAAACTCAATGTGGGCAAACAACCAAATAAGAATTCAGTTTTTATGGTGAGACTCAAGTCTCTCATTCAGAGAAAGTGGAGCATAATTGTTCACTTTCATCAAATGTTTGTTTGGAGCACAATAAAACCAGTAAGTAAGAATATTTGACCTCCATGGGTATAGGAGTTTGTAAGGACCAAAGGATGATCACCCACTACCTATTTGTTCCAGGTACCAGAGAGTAACATGCATGTGCATCAGGAGTTAAGAATTAAGCAATCACACAGGTAGAACTAATAGAGCAATCCAAGCATCTGGGGAATCCTAGGCTCATTCCTGGCTAAAAGGATAGAGTGTAATGCATTTTATCCAAACTTGGCTACTAGGGAAAGTAAGATATTCATGCATAACTAATGAAGAGTCTTGGGTGAGGTTTGATTGCAGGTGAGAAGCATCAGTGGCCTCTGCTGAGGGGTGCTGGAAACAGGATGGATTGACATATCTTAGAATGCTTTGTAGCTATCAAAAATGATATATATCGACACCGCTGCAGATAAAATCCCCAGGAGCAGAAAAAATGAGCCTCCGGTTATCTATCAAAAGAATCCTATTTGTCAATAGATATAAATATGCTAAAATAAAGTGGCAAAAATCACACTACCCAGTGTTTCAAATAACTATATACCATAATCTGACATATATATAATTATATATTATATATATATATATATATATATATATATATATATATACTATTGGTTGTATTTAACCTGTTTAGATAGCACTTAGAATGTCCAAGCCATTCCTGGAGTTTATATTTATATTTAGAAGGTATTTAGCTTCCTTTTATTTTAACCTTATTGAATATATAGATTAAAAATAAATTACAGAGCCAGGCATTGGTGGCTCATGCCTGTGATCCTAGCTACTCAGGAGGTTGAGATCTGAGCATTGCCGTTCAAAGCCAGTGTGGGCAGGAAAAGTCCGTGAGACTCTTATTTCCAGTTAACCACCAGAAAACCGGAAGTGGAGCTGTGGCTCAAGTGATAGAGTGCTAACCTTTAGCTGAAGAGCTGAGGGACAGTGTCCAGACCCAGAGTTCAAGCCCCACAACTGACTAAATAAATAAATGAATAAATAAATTACATCCTTATACTATTGGAACTTTCTATGCAAGCAAATTTATTCCAAAAGTTCTTTTCAGGCTTTATTATTTTAGAGTTTAATTCACAGAAATCTCACACATTTCCAACTAAGTATATTCCCTTGGGCTTTATTAGTTTGTTGCTTTTGTTAAAGAATTTTCCATTATAATTTTAACTAGCTTTTAACTACATAAAGGATAATTTGTTCAATTTATGTAGACCAATTTTCTATAGTTTGTGCCAAACATGTGAGTAGGAACGTTTGAAAACATGAGCTTAAATAGGTAAGGAAAGTCAAATTGTTTTTCCTTTAAAACATGGATTTTATATTATAAGCAACCCAAAATCCTGAAATAATTTTTTAAAGAGGACTTATACGATCCGATTGGTGTTTTAGAAAAGCATACTTTGTTGTCAATGAAGACAATAGTTAATTGAAATAATATTGAGAATAAGAATATGGGAGAGGTAACTGTAACATAGGAGGAATAAAAAAAGACTAGACTAAAATGATGAGATTACAAAATAAGAAAGTGACACAATTTGTTTATGGGGAAGAAAATTAGGCTTCATCACTGATTGGATAGATGAGGAACAGAGTAGAGGAATAGGGAAAAGCTAGCTAAAATTGAACAGGCACTATAAATTCTAGAAAGGAAGCATTAAAAATGACCAAAATTTCAACTAAATATGAGTAAGAAGAGCTAAAAGGCTATTGAGCATGAGTAAATGGGCCCTCTAAACCTAAACCTTTAATCCTGTATATATACATATAATATGTAATATTACATAATATCATGCATGCATATAATACATATAATATACATATCAATGGTATATATATATATATATATATATATATATATATATATATACTGTCATGTGCAACAAGCTGAGAAGCAAATGGATAACAGTAAAAGAAAAAAATTATCCAATAATACAGAACCATAGCAACATCAAGTTCAATCATATTAAACTATAAGAATACAATGATATTTCAGGGTTATCAAAAACCAAGGAAAAAGATTTTTTTCATTTTGTTTTTATTGTACAAAAACCTCATGCTCAAATATTTCTGTTTGAAAGCAAAGTAGAAAAGATGCACACTATAAAATTCATGGGGCCAAAATTTAGCCAAATTCTTATGTAATAACAAAAGATGTATTGTTAGGAACATTACGAAATAACCCATGGTATATCTTATAAGTTATATCTCACATATTGCATCCCACAATAGTTAATTTGTGTGTTTGATGAGTACAAGTGCAGTCAATGATGTTGTTTTTGCCATGCTTCTATTCTCTTGACTCAACTCTACAAGATTCTGCCATTTTAATGGGGTGAAAAATGTCTCCTTCTATAAATACTTGGAGAATTATATAAGTTGTGTTTTGCTGAATCACAATATCGATATCTCAGTGTCATATAGGAACAAATGTATCTTCTCCCTGATGTGTAAGCCAATAGCAGGTCCATTGATTTTAGTTAGGCTGAGTTATGATGGGTTATACTCCAGGCTATCTCTTAAATATACAGGTCCATTTTTGGTCTGGGACACGAGTTGAAAAAACAAGTAAGTAATGCTGGTATAACCTTGGATCCAGGAGCACAAAAACTTATGTGGAAGCCCAGAGATGCTTCTTAAGTTCTCTGCTACCAATCTGTTTACTGTTTCTTCTATCCATGTTCTATTGAGCAGTACAAGTCATTTTACCCACCTTCAAGTCAGTTGGCCAAAAACTATATCCTACTAATAGTGAAAGATGCTACAAAGTTTCATGGCAAGGTTGTGTAGAGAAATAAGTCCAATCAATGCCAAAATAATTAGTTCCACACTTTTATTCTTTTTTTTTTTTTTTTTTTTTAATTTTTAATAAGTTTTTTATTGTGAAAATAAGGTACAGAGGGGTTACAGTTACATGAGTAAGGTAATGAGTACATTTCTTTTTTTTTTTTTTTTTTTAAATTTTATTTTATTTTATTTGAGAACATACTGTACAGAGGGGTTACAATTACATGGGCAGGATAATGCATACATTTCTTACCAAGCATTGCATCCTCCTCCTTTGTTTACCCTTCACCTCCCTTCCCAGCCTCCCCCCTCCCTCCCACCCAATCATACCCCCCCTCCCCCCCCCCCACCGACATTGTAAAGCTGGTTTTGACATGACATTTTGTACTTCTCATTGTTGCAACAGGTCCACCTGAATCCTTAAACGACTTGTTTGTCCCTGTCTCCTCCACATGTTATACTGACATCAAATATAGTGAAAGCAGGGGTTACACTGTGGGGGAGGGACACACAAAGCAACAAAGAAATAATCTTATAAATGCATTAGAAACACATGCATGAAAGAAACAAAAAGATTAAAATACATATTTGAGGTCTTGTTTTCCTAACATCACATTATCTGACTTTTTCCGCTTGACTCATACCTATACTAGATATTGCAAATAAGGGAAACCATGGGACCTATGTTTCCTTGGGCCTGGCTTACTTCACTTAATATAATCTATTTGACAAGGCATAGGTACCCTCCTCTACAGCAAACATTGTAAATGTTAGATCAAAACTTAAGCAATCAATTTCAACCTCCCTGAAAGCTTACCAAATGTATGTCATTGAGAAACTGACTGGAAAGAAAAATAAATTGTTTCATTTTTACATCAATGGAGTTTTAAAAAAAGTAGATTTCAGGTTTTCAGACACAATTTTAGCTAAATTAACACTCATAGAAGACCTTAAACATAAGTTTTCATTTCATATAATGTTCTCTTTTTTAACTTAAACTTTATTGTAAAGGTGATGTACAACAGGGGTTACAGTTACATTAGTCAGGTAATGAGTACAGTTCTTTTTGAACAGTGTTACCCTTTCCCTCATTTTCTTCACTTCTCCCTCTCCAAGTTGTAAAGCTCATTTCAAGCATAGTGTCTAGTGAGTATCACCATTGAATTGGCTCACCCTTTGTCTCATCATTTCTGTAATTTCCCTTCCCTTCCCCAAATCAGATAAACTTATATACAAGCAAAAGGGTACAGAAATAAAAAATAAGGGCAACAGCAATAATCAAAGATAGAAAAAGAAATAACTGAAAACAGTACAATAAAGAAAAACTCCTATTTCCATTTCTTGGATTTCAGTTTGATAAGCATCATTTTATATGATCATATGCACATACCTATTGGAGTTCCGTTTGATAAGCATCATTTTATATGGTCATATGCACATACCTATTGAGCCATTGTGATTCTTTCTTAAGAATATCCTTCTTTGTTCTTACTGTGTGATGCTTAGGGTACTGTTTAATTAATCATTCCCAAGTGTAATTATATGTCTTTCACTATCCAGTGGATTAATTTGTATATTTATAAGCATATTGTAGTTATTACAAATGAGGGAAACTATGTTTCTTTGGGTCAAGCTTACTTCACTTAATATAATTTTTTCCAGACCTCACCAATGGGACAATGTCATTATTTCTGATGGAATGAATGTGTACATATATCACATTTTTGATCCATTCATCCACTAAGGGGCATCTGTGTTGAATCTATATCTTAGCTGTGGAAGTGGTGCTGTGGCTCAAGTGGTAGAGTGCTAGCATCAAGCAAAAGCAGCTCAGGAGCAGTGCCCAGGCCCTGAGTTCAAGTCCTAGGACTAGCAAATAATAATAAAAGGACCTTTTGTGCTGGTGGCTTTAGTGGGGGCTAGTATGTGGTCATTTGAGCAAATGCCCAGGAGTGGGATTGCTGGGTCATAGGGAAGCTCCATATTTAGTCTTTTGAAGAACCTCCATACTGCTTTCCAGAGTGGTTGAACAAGCTTACATTCCTACCAAAAGTGTAGTAGAGGTCCCTTTTGGGCCATATCCCTGTCAACATCTGTTATTAGTTTTCTTGATAATGGCCATTCTAACTGGGATGATATGGATCTGAATGTTGTTTTGATTTGCATTCTTTTTTTGGCAGAAATGACTATTTCACGTATCTATTGATGATTCATATTTCTTCTTCAGTCTCTCTTTAAGACTTTAGCTCAGTTGTTGATAGGGTTGTTGTTTCTTTAATGATTTGTTTTTGGAGAGGGGTTAATTTTTGGAACTTTAAGAATATTGTAGATATGGGGCTGGGAAGATGGCTCAGTGGTAGAGCGCTTGCCTTGCATGCCTCTGAGGCCCTGGGTTCGATTCCTCAGCACCACATAAGAAAAAAGCCGGAAGTGGCACTGTGGCACAAGTGGTAGAGCATTAGCCTTGAGCTGAAGAGCTGAGGGACAGCGCCCAGGCCCAGAGTTCAGGCCCCACGACCAGACTAAAAAAAAAAAAAAAAGAATATTGTAGATATGGGGCCTTATCTGATGTATGATGTAAGGATCTTCTCCCAATCTGTGGGCTTTCTATTTATCCTTCTAGGTAGGTCCTTTGCCATGAAAAACTTCTTCAGTTTAATGCATTCCCACTTATCCAGCCTTTCTTTGATTTGTTGTTTCTCTTAATCTTTACTTAGGAAGTTTTGACCTGTGCCAAAGAGTCCTAGTGTTTCCTCTATCCCTTCCTGCAGTATTTTCAGGGTATCTAGTCTTACATTGCAGTCTTTCACTGCTGCAGTGTAATATATAAAATCTAATGTTTTCTGCACATGTATAGCCAATTCTGGCAGCACCATTTGTTGAAGAGGCTGTCTTTCTTCCATACTGTGTTGTTGGCTTCATTATCAAAGATTAGGTTGCTATAGGTCTGTGGTTCATTTCATTACAGCTTTGTAATAGAGTTTGAAGTTTGGTGTGATATTCCCCCAGCACTGTTCTCCTTGCTAAGGGTTGTTTTTGCTATTTGGGGGTCTTCTATTATGCCATATGAATTTTTAGGATGCTTCTTCTATATCATTGATAAATGTTGTTGGGATTTTGATGAGTATTGTATTGAATTTGTAGATAGCTCTGGATAGTATTGCCATTTCCACTTTGTTAATCCTCCCAATCCAGGAGAATGGGAGAGTTTTTCCACTTTCTAAAGTCTGATTTAATTTCCTTGTTCAAGTTTTTAAAGTTTTTATTATAGAGATCTTTCAAATATTCAAGTTAATTCATAGATATTTTTTGAGGCTGTTACAAAAGGAGTTGCTTTTCTGATTTCAGCCTTGTTCTTCTCATTTTTGCCAAAATACCAGATCAGCTCAAGCAACTTGGGAGAGGAATCTATGGGATTCTTTAAGTACAGGATCATGTCATCTGCAAAGAGCGAGAGTTTTACTTCTTTCCTTATCTGGATCCCCTTTTGGTTTGTCTCATGCTTTATGCTCTAGCTAGGAATTTCAATCCTATATTGAAGAGGAGTAGAGAAAGTGGACAACCTTGCCACATTCTTGATTTCAGAGGAAATGGTTTTAGCTTTTCACTGTTTAGTATAATGTGGGCAGTAGGTTTGTCATGTAAAGTCTTTATAATATTGAAGAATGTTCCATGGATTCTTAGTTTCTCCAGAGCTTGTAAGAAAAAGGGATGTTGGATCTCATCAAATGCTCTTTCTGCACCTATTGAGCTGATCATGTAGTTCTTGTCCTTGGCTCCCGTGAATGTGTTATATTACTTTGATTAACTTGTGCTTATTGAACCAGTTTTGCATCTCAGAAATGAATCTCAAAATTGTTTTGATTAATTGTTGAAGTCAGTTGGACAGAATTTTATTGAGAAGTTTTGCATGATGCTCATCAAAAAAAATTGTGTTTATGGTTCTCTTTCTTTGATGAGTCCCTCTTTGGTTTTGGGATGAGTGTTCTGCTGGCTTGTTAGAACAAATTTGTGAGTGATCTTTTGCTTCCAATTTCTTTGAAGAGTTTAAAGATTATTGGAGTGAGCTTTTCTTTGAAGGCCTTATAGAATTTCGCTGTGAATTCATCTGGTCCTGGGCTTTTCTTGGATGGAAGGTCTTTTATTATCATTCCTATTTCATTACTTGTTATGGTTTTATTTAGTTGGTTTAAATGTCCTTGGCTTAGTTTAGGTATATCAATATTTTCTAGGAATTCTTCCACTTCTTTCACATTCTCCAATTTGTTAGCATAAAGGTTTACAAAGAATTCCCTTAGAATGTTCTGAATTTTCTTATGTTCCCTTTCTCATCTCTGATTTTACTTATTTGGCTGTGTTGTCTTTTTTTTTCTTTTGGTTAAATTTGCTAAAGATCTGTCAATTTTGTTAATTTTTTTCAAAGAATCAAATCTTTGTTTTGTTTTGTGCCTAGAACTTTTATTTTCAAGGTGCACAAGGCCTTTAATTCATTTTACAGACCAAGACATAGTGTTGAATTTCTCTGACAGTATTACTGGTAAAATATTAGTTCCTAGTATTTCTTTGTGGATATTTCTGAAACAGACTAGCACTTGAATCAGTGAATTGAGTAAGGAAGATATTTTTCCTCATCAGGGTGACAGATACCACACCACTCCCATTGATAGTCTGAGTAGAGTAAAAGTACAGGAAGGGAAAATTCTTCCCTTGGAGATCAGATCTCTTGATCTTTAGGTCTGCAGTCTAGTTCTCATAAACCCCATCAGATAAACCTGAATTACACCTCTGGCTCTCCTGGAGTTTCTATTTACAGACAGCAAATCATGAGTTCACAGGTTCCATAATCATGTGAACCAAATCCCATAAAAATTTCCTCTTCCATATATCAGTCCACTGTCTATCTGTATTTTTTATTGGCTTTGTTTCTTAGAAAACGCTTGTAAGTATAATATTTATGCTAGAAAAAAAACCAGAATATTACTTTACCTTGTCTACAAAATAAGCATTAAGTTTAAGATGAGAACTTAGGCTTTCTACCAATCCAGTTTTTCCTGTCTACTAGTCTACATTTGAGGTATTTGTATGTTATAGTATGTATAATTGTATGTTATTTATTTATTTTTATTGTGAGAATACCGTACAGAGGGGTTATAATTACATGGACAAAATAACAAGTACATTTCTTATCAAGCATTGTTGCCTCCTTTTTTTAATCCCCTTCCCATCCCTTCCCATCTCCCTCCACTTCCCCCACCTGATTCGACATAACGAGTTGTACATCTCATTGTTGCAATAGATCCACCTGTATCCCTAGTTGAATGATTTGTGTTTTATAATGTCTCTCAAAGGCTACTAGGAAGAGGTAGAAAGGAGTTAGATAAGTTGATATTAGGGGAATGAACCCCAAGATAAGTATTCAAATTTTTTGGTTTTTTTTCCTTTCATGCAATTGTTTCTAACGTATTTATAAGATTATTTCTTTGTTGCTTTGTGTGTCCCTCCCCCACGGTATAAGCCATGCTTTCACTGTATTTGATGTTGGTATAATTTGTGGAGGGGAACGGAAAAAACAAATCGTTCAACTAGGGATACAGGTGGACCCATTGCAACAATGAGATGTACAAGTTGTATGTCAAAAAACAAACTTTACAACTTTGGTGGGGGGGTGGGGGGTGGGGGGAGGGTCGGGTGGGGGGAGGAGGGCATAGAGGAAGGGATGGGAAGGGGAAACAAAGAGGAGGCAATAATGCCTGATAAGAAATGTACTTGCTATCTTGTCCATGTAATTGTAACTCCTCTGTACACTATTCTCACAATAAAAATAAATAAATAAATAAAAACAAGTTAAATATGAAAAAAAGAAAAGAGTTATATCAGTGAGCTCATGTTCTTGAAAGAAGTTTTGCTATCCTAATTTCTCTTTCTGTTCGTTGCCTTTATGATAAGAATAGTCTTCTTTGATGTCTAGCTCCCTTCCATGCTTCCACAGGTCTAAAGTCATTGGTTCAAGCAGCCATGAAATGAAACCTCTGTAACAATACGTAAAAATAAACTTTCCTCCGTTTTAAGTTTTTGTTTGTTTTGTCAGTCATGAACTAAGGGCCTAGGCACTGTCCCTGAGATATTTTTTACTCAAGAGTAGCATTCTATCCCTTGAGCCTCAGTGCTACCTCTAGTTTTCTTGGTGGTTTATTGGAGATAAGAGTCTCACAACCTTTCCTGTGCAGGCTGGTGTGAGTCACTGCTCAGGTTAAGTTAATTTGTATTTTACAATAGAAACCTAACACAATGTATGTATGTTGCCATCATTCCTCTTCAAACTTACAGATACTGGGGTGGTGGTGGAAGAGAGGAGGGGAGGTGGGCTTTATTTGTCTACCATCTTGATTTGTTTTATTCCCTTCACATGAATAACCAACAGAAAGTTTTTCATTCTAGACTGTACTCTTTGGGACCCATTCTTTATGGGTCCTAAATAATAGTCAATGGATCTAAGAGCAGTCTTTCCAGACTAGAGTTGCTAATGGCCATCTCATATTAACCCACCTTATACAAATCCTAGCTCCTTCACCACAATGCTGCTTCAGGCTATTGCCTAGCATGAATGGAATCCACAGTGCAGTGTGTGGCTCTTAGTATTTGGTTTAATCGTGCAGAGAAACTGTGGAAATTTTTGCTGTTGCCTGAAATACAAGCAAGGAAAGTTTTTCAAGTCAATAAGTGAAAATAAATAGATCTCTGCACTGCCTAGTACCTCTGTTTGGTATATATCCTCAAAACCATTCCTTTTCATATTACTTCAACTTGAATGTTCATGTACTCTCCAGAGATTTATAGTCATAAAATGTCTATATGTATCTTATTATTTTAAATTTTCAGGTAGTTTCCAATTCCCTTGATGTTCATTTAATTCCCTCATTTTGATCATGCAAACTACTAAGCACTAGTTTATTTTCTAGGAATGACAATTTGGAGATGGAATATTGCATATAGGATGGGGTTTTACTGCAAGGAAATCTCAAGGAAAAAATCTATTTAATCTTATAGCATGCTGGGTAATGAAAATAGATATTTTTAATGCTTAAAATTTAAAATCTTTATGAGATTTCTGGCAATTATTTGCACGAACCAGTGCACTGGGAAAGAGTCTATAACAGAATATTACCTTTATAGAGAATTTATGTAATCACACTCTTTTGCACACCATCAGTTCCAACAACTTTCATTTTTTTTCATACGATAGAGACGTTCACATAGATCCCCTGCAGACTGCTTAAACTGAAGAGGAAGCCCATGAGGAGCTTTATGCCTAGTCATCTCTTTTTCTTTGGCAATGATTGTATCCAAGCTGTTTAATGTAGAAAACACAGGAAGTCTAAAATTTGTGCTACATATTTATAGCCTGATCTTATGAATTTTATATATCAACACTAAGTATTCCCCCCACCTCTTTCCCGTATATTTTAAATAATAGTTGATAAAGTCTGGGATCAAATCATCCCATTTTTTATTTTCGGTAGAGAAATGAATCATTTAGGAGCCCTATTTCTCTTAATTTTACTTTACTGCTTAAGATGATGTCTTTATACACTACTTCATCCTACCCAAAATGAGAACGAGGATCAATACTGTGCCACCACCAGCAATGTGGAAGGCAAAGATGAGGCTTTGAAAGCGGTAGTCCTATAGGACATATCATACATCAATGACATTAAAGATAGCATAAGCAAAGAAACAGGTTATATAAGAAATGAGACCTGTGTGCCTGGGTATGTGCATTCTTTTCTCTGGTAGACCAGAGAGATTCTTTGACTTTCCAAAAAAGTGAAAAGAAATAATTACAATTTCTTAAAAGTAATTTTATAGAAAGGGTTACTAGAGGGGGTTGTTTAGGTGCGTTTGAGATTGAGGATGCTCTTATTTTTTGTTTTGTTTGTTTAGCTAACTGCCTTCAAATGAGAGGGAGACGTGCCAAGGAAGACCCAACCTAGCATGTTTGCCTGTCTCTGTTGAGTCTTTCAAAGTGAAGATAAAGTTTCTTAGTAAATCTCAAAATACATTTCATTTCCTTTCTGGTTCTAACCTTGAGAAACAATGGCATCTCTAGTGTTCCTCTTTGGATGTGAACATACTTTAATCCCTGGAGGGAACACAAATGTTAGATCTGAAGACTTCTTGTTTCTGTCTTCTGTGGAGTTGATCTTGTAATAATGAGACATGCTAATCTGATCCTGCCCCAGATAAGTCCCAGATCTCAGTTTTCTCTCTCTGACTAAATCACCCTTAGAAGTTTTGAAAGTTTAGCTACACAAGCAAACATGCACACACTTAGAATCATGTAATCACACAACCTGCCACGTTTCTTCAAATGCCATCTCATTTTGACTTCAGTTTTCTGAATTTTGCAGGCTTTGCTTCTTGGTCACTCATGCCAAAGTGGCTTTCTCATCCATATACCATCATCTTGCCTTTCAAATTTTCTTTCTGTGAGTATCCAGTCAGAAGCATAACATTTTAATAACATTACATTACATATGTCCTTTCTAATACATAGCACATTAATTTTTCCATCATATTATATTTTCTTCTAGTACATCCTTCTGTGTGATTTTACCCAGAAATTCATCCTTCATCACTTCATTTCTGTCTAATGGACCCTGGATAAGTTGTGCGCTCTTGATTTCTTTTGTATAATCTTTGTCTTCTGGAGAATAGAAAAAGGAATTTATTCTCACTTCACACACACAAGCACATACACACACACACACACACACACACACACACACACACACACAGGAAATGTGGAATAATACTTGCACTTTAATTGTATTATTCACCTTTAATTTATCTCTAAATACCCAACATTATTTGCTCCTCTCCAATATTCTTCTAGTATTTTGTCTCTTTGGCTAACAAAATGCTTATTGAAACTTATTCCTCCCCTTACAGATGCTTCATATAAAAAAAAATAATCAAGTGCTGGATAGGTGGCTCAGTGGTAGAGCGCTTCCCTTGCATGCGTGAGGCCCTGGGTTTGATTCCTCAGCACCACATAAACAGATAAAGGCAGAAGTAGTGCTGTGGCTCAAGTGGTAGAGTGTTAGCCATGAGCTAAAGAGCTGAGGGACAGCGCCCAGGCCCAGAGTTTAGGCCCACAACTAACCAAAAAAAAATTAATCAATATTATTCAAGTGATTTATGTGCTTATCTTGAAACTCAATCTGCTGGTATATGTAACAACTTTTTACATTTTAAATTAATTGCTTATGAAACAAATTCTTATGCCAATTTATGGGGGAATCAATGCAGATTGGGACATTCTATTTCTAAAAGAATTTCCTTCTCAGTTTTATTTTTCACATTAGTTGTGAAACCTTATGCTTCACTTACTTTTGATGTTCTAAAATTCCAAACTTACTGTGTGTTCTGAAATTTTGTACAATCATTTTGTTTTATAAGATGATAAATAAACTATATTGATAATTGGTATTATACATACCTTTACTGTTCTACAACAGTTTAGTTTTGTAAATTACCTAAGTCTGCTTTGCATCATAGGCTTGAATAAAATAAGAATGCCCAATAAGGAAAGTAAATTATATAATATTTAACACACAACATATATCATTGACTGCAATTTAAAGAGGATTAACTTCTCAGTGTATCTTATTTTTTCACATCTTCTAGAGTTTCGTACCTTTCCAACCTAAAACTACTTTACTCCCATTATAACAATAAACTTGTACCCTAGAAAAAGGCACTCGAGCTAATATTTAATTTGTTTTATTAGAATATACCAGGTAAAAGTCCTAGAAATTTGTAATTTTAATCTTTAATTTTATGTGAAAATGGCAAAACATTCTGAATGCTTCAATTGATTTAGGAGGTTATTAAGGGCAATTTAAAAATTAATGTACAAATGGCATGTGAGGAATCCCCTTTTCATAGGAGGTTGACATTAAGTTGGATAATTTCCTGGGTGTGGTTCTGAAGTCAATTACAACACTGGGGCCAGGTGGTTTGTTGAGTGGAATTTTTTTGCCATCCAGGGAAATACTCCTTCTACTGCTCTCACGAAGCTTTACCTATTATAATACACTACTCTCTTTTCTCACAGGAATAGCTCCTTTCAGTCAACTCAACATAATGCAATTTTGCTGCAATGTTGTCCCAGTAACATGTTCATGTTATGAACTGGAAAGGGTGAATTTGTTCTTTTTAGACACATGGTAGTTGTGACATTGAGATACAGCCTGAACTTACAAGCCTAGCTTTCCAGAAGCCATGGAAATGACATTAAGCAAGAGGAACAAGGGGTGGTGAACTTTTCTCATAGGTTTTTTCCCCTGTCACAGATCCAGATTTTTCCTCTGCCTCATTTACCAGACACACATCATTGTGAGCCTCCAGGATTATTAGTAGGGCACCTTGCCGTTTATAGGACATTTGGCTTCTGTGTTTTAATACCTGAGCAAATGTTCAATGTGAACCAACACTTTCATTCCCCTTAGGGAACTTCTATCCTTTAAAGTGCTACCAGTTTTCATTTCAGAATATCAAAAACAATTTTCATTATATAAGTATGAGTGAGAAGTAGCAAAATAATATTATGGTAAGGCTTAGACCTAGATTTATCCTTGAAGTTCTCAAGTTGGCTTCATAAGTATTAAGTAATACTTTCACTCAATGACAAAGTAAACAATATTTAATATCTACTTCACTAGAAGACAAGGAAACTGGATACTTTCAGCAGCCTCAATGTAATTGGCATTTTTAGAAATCCACCTTTTGTCCATAAAGTTCATTCAAATTCATTTCTCTGAAGTGTTATGGGTCCAAGTTTGCAATTTAGTTACAACCTAATAAGTATGAAAATGATTCAAATATAAATCCTCTCATCATTTTGCTCAGCTAGCCAAGGTCAAGTACACATTCCAAAATATATAACACAATATAATTTTGAAAGTAAATAGATAATAGGGTTGATATTTACTCAGATACAAATTAAATCAAACTTTTTAATGAATTTCTGGATTTCCTCATTTTTTTCTTTTTATTTTTTTATTGTGAAAATACTGTACAGAGGGGTTACAATTACATGGGCAGATAATGAGTACATTTCTTATCAACTATTGTAGCCTCCTCCTTTGTTTCCCCTTCCCATCCCTTCCCAGCCTTCCTCCGCCCCCCCCCAATTCTCCCCACCCCCCACACCAAAGTTGTAAAGTTCATTTTCGACATGACAACTTGTACTTCTCATTGTTGCAATGGGTCCACCTGTATCCTAATTTAAACGACTTGTTTTTCCGCTTCCCCTCCACAAATTATACCAACATCAAATATAGTGAAAGCAGGGGTTATACTCATTTTTATTATATTTCACTTGCAGTCAGATTCTGATAATAAATATTTTATTTTTGGAGTCAACCTGCAATTAATCAACTTTCTTTTTTACCAAAATCTTTCTTTGGGAGGCTGGATGAATGAATATGATGAATATATGTGCACATAAAATGGTTCTCTTTCCTAAAATGGGCAACATTTTAAGAAAAGAAAAGAAATATTTATATATAAATCACCCTAAAAATACTTGTACTGTCATTATCCAACAGTTTGTAAGCAGTCAATTTATGCTTTCCTCAACAACAGAGAAGAATGAAAAAAATACTTCTCTTCTTCACCTTAAAAAGCACAAATAGAAATGTCAGGATATACTTACTTTCCTCTGTCAAAAAAACTAATTCAAAATGGATGAACAAATACCAAGTCTAACTAATTGTCTAATGAGATCTTCAAGCAGAACCAAATGAGCTTAATAAACCTGAGAAAAACGGTACTAAGAAAACATCATTTACTCTGTCTATATAGAATTACAAATAAAAATCTGAAGCCCGTATTGGAACTGGATGGCTAACACAGCTCTAATTTTCTGTCCTATTATTTTGGGTCTGTTATCTTTCTTTTGAACCTAAGAAATATGCACACACAAACCCCATAGACAGGGTTCCACATCCTGGAATCTCCTCAGTGGCTGTTTTACTGGTGTCTCTCCAGGATTCTCTAATAATATCGTACAACAACCTATCTTTAGCTGTTTGAGTGGCTTATAAATTTTTCTTATTACCACTCAAAAGCTATCCAATCTGACAATGATCTGCTGTTAACACAACAACAGATGATACTGTATCTCCTAGGGGAATAACCTTCAGTATGTACCTTGCCACACAATGCTTGTGTCCAAAATATCTTTGATGTCAAAAACTGGTTGAAAGTATCTGTCTAGGACAAGCAGAAGAAGTCAAAAGCTATGTACGTATGACCATATAAGCTAATGCTAAGTAAAACGAACCCCAAGAGAGGGACACAAGAGATTTTATCTTTCTTGCTGTTCTTTTTAATGTACTTATAATGTACTATGTGATTTTTTTTGTTTCTTTATATGTTCTTTCCCCATGGTATAATGCCTGTTGTCACTGTAATTGATTCCGGTGTCCTGCATCTTTTACATACAATTTTCTAATTTGGGGAAGGGGAGAGAAATAACAAAATGCTGAAATAAAGATACAAGATGACCGTCATTGTAACAATGAGATGTACAAGACACTATGCTGAAAACAACTTTGCGGGGGAAGGGTGACGGGGGGAGGGGAGAAAGAAGTTGGGGAAGAAAGGGATGGTAGGGGAAAAACAAAGGAGGGGGGTAACAATGCTTGATAGGAAATGGACTCATTACCTTGCTCATGTAACTATAAACCCTCTGTACAGTATCTTTACAATTATATACGTATATATATATATATACATTTATATGTTTATATATATACATATATATGTATATACACACACACACAAATGGTTGAACAGCAAGACACCAAAGCAACCAAACAGGTGAATGAGTTAATGACAGGCTTTATGTGACTAATCATTAACTATTCCCTAGAACTAAAACTACCCTGGAAATATTTTTCCTACTTTTCCTTATGTGAAAGAAATAAAATTTAGTAAAATTTAATGCACTTTTTCAGAAATGTACATGTTAACCTTTTCAGGGTTGAGTAGCATAGAACAAGACTTGACCTTGATTTTTGAGATACTTTTCAACTGTTCCAGGTCACACATGTATCTTTTCTATAGGATTAATTAAAGTTCTGTACATAGACTACAACATATTTCACAGATCACTCCTTCATCTCTTATGGATGGAGGAGTGATGAATGCCACCCACAGATATCATCCATCTCATCTCAGTGTACCCCACATTCATGCATGGAGAAACCGTATACACTAAAAGGTATAGTTGAAGGACTTTTCTCTCATTATATATTTTTAAGAGTCAGATTTTCTATTTAAAATGCTAAACCTGGGTGTTTCAGCAGTTCATTTCTCCTGTAAAAGTGTTTAACAACTCTTGAAAACAGAAATGCTTGCTTACTAGTCTGCTTCTACACACCCTAGAAGAAATTTCTGTTTCAGCATGAATCACAACTGAATGCAGATTAACTGGTTTTCTACTCGGCTCCTTTTAGCAGAGGATTTTCAAAGTAAGGAACGCTGATGCTTATCTCTCTGCCGTTCAACATGTTATTTGGTCCATAGCAGGCCTTCATTAAATGCCCATAGATCCAACCAATGAGGCCATCAACAGCAGGATCCCTGTGTTGATGGTTTAAATCTGGGGCATGTCTTCCAATCCATTTTACTGATGTAGCAAGTAAAATCCTATCTCTTGATTGCTGACTGTGTTTACCATGCTAGCCAGATCTGTAGGAGGCAAGTTGACTCTTCATGCTGAATTTACGCGGCAACCCTTCATTCCCTTCAATTGGAAAGTTTGCTTTGAATTAAAATGGCTTCATTTATTCATTCATTCAGCTATTCATCTATTCAAGGCACACTTCGGTGCTTACCAAGCTTACTTGAGGCAAGCGCAGCTGTCTCTGTGGCATGTTCTGCTTCAGCTTCATTTCACTGCTCCACTACATGCATACATTTGGGAGACTCTTGCATGGGCTTCCCACAGAAGCCAACTTGGCTCTTTTATTATAGTCTTTGCATGTGTAGTTCTAGCATAACAACAACACAAATGCAAATGGTATTTTGTCCTCAGGTCCCCGTTTACTCAATGATTTCAAGTATCATGGCTTGAAATTTTCTCCCATAACGTCCAAGTATCCAATTACTATATTATAGAGACTTTCTTACAAATATTAGAGGTTCCAGGGTTGCCATACATTAAAAAAAAATTAACATTTGCTAATTTGCTAATTAAAATCAAATTCTTAATCAAGTCCTAGATAACTTCTGATTAGAATCTCAAGATTTTGTATTCCAGAGAGGTTTTAAATAACTAGGTTGTTTTTTATATAATTGTGAAACTACCATACAGAGGGGTTACAATTACATGGACAAGGTAATGAGTGGATTTCTTTTTTGTTTTGTTTTATTGTGAAAATACCATACAGAGCATACAGAGCGGTTACAATTACATGCGCAAGATAATGAGTACATTTCTTATCAAACATTGTTGCCTCCTCCTTTGTTTCCCCTTCCCATCCCTTCCCATCTTCCGCCTCCCACTTCCCCTTCACCTCCCCTCACCACCCCCCCATCCCTGCCAAAATTGTAAAGTTTGTTTTTTGACGTAATGATTTGTACATCTCATTGTTGCAATGGATCCACCTGTATCCCTATTTAAACAATTTTTTTTCCCTTCCCCTCCACAAATTATATCAACATCAAATACAGTGAAAACAGGTATTATACCATGGGGGAGGGACATACAAAGCAGCAAAGACATATCTTATAAATATGTTAGATACAATAGCAAGAAAGAAAATAACATTTGAGTCCTTAACTTGGGGTTCATTTCACTTAACATCAACTTATCTGACCATTTCTGCTTGTCTCAGACATATACTAGTTATTGCAAATAAGGGAAACCATGGGACCTATGTTTTTTGGGCCTAGTAGGACAGGCAAAATGAGAGCCATAAAATGAAAAGATTACTAGCCAGTGCCAACTTTCTAACAGAAGGAAGGATTAAAAGAGACAAGTGGGCATATAGGCTAGAAGACATATGGTGCATTGTTTTTGACCAGACAAGCTGGAAACAAGGAGAAGAATTGCTGCAACTTTCAGGATGTTGTGCCTATAATTTCCATGAAACACTCATGTGTGGGAAATAAAAGATTTAAATCATTTATCTTCTTAACAAGTTATGGCAAAACGTCTTTGGATGACATATTTTGGTCAATCTTTCTTAATGCTCCATTAATTTCAAACCAGAGTAGCATTTTATTCTGAACCTAGGAAATAAAAAAAAAAAAAGTCACTTGGACTTTTTCCTTAGGTGATAGGCTATAAACCAACTGGTTCTCCGAATCCTCTTTCAAGTCCTCCTGAAAAACACAGAAGGTCATACTCCCAGGTTACCAATAGTTTCTGGTATTATCACAATAGTGTATTTTATCAGATGGAAAGTGGTCATTTCTCCTTCGATAAAAAAAAAAATGTCAGAATGTATTTAGCCTCTAGTCTGGACTAGAAATAACTGTAATCACCTTTCCATTATAGAAAGCTTACTTTTTCTTTTTTCCCGACATCCACATGTGATAAAGCAGGTGAACCATCCATCCTCTCTATGCTAGTGTGGTTCCCAATAAAGAAAATAATATTGAGCCCATAACAGGTCTCACACTGTAAAGACTGATTGTGCTTCAGTGTCCAGTCCACATTACAGAAAAGAAATACATAATAAGCTTGGAGATTTGCAGTTTATCACACCAGTTACCACAGGGATTGAATGTGGTTCTCTTTTCTTCTCCCTGCTCCAAACATTGAATACATCCTTGTCTTTTTGCCCTCTTGACAAGCATCATATTTGCTTGTTTAAGGTCCACTTGGATTTGTAAACACAAGTGCTTTCCATGCCTTCTGTGAGACCATCACAATTCTGAGTCCTCAGAAAAACCAGATGAAGATATTGCAAGAATGTCACTTTTCTCATCAGTAAACCAAGAATAATACTTACACTTCTTATAAAGATCACTTAAAATGGTATGTGTAGAAAGCTGTGTCACTTTGGCCACATCTCCTGACCAAATTTCTTGATGGTTAGGTAAGGATGAAGTCTCATGGAATTTTCTGCCTGGGCTGGCTTTGAACTTGCATCCTGAGATCTCACCCTCCTGAGTATCTAGGATTACAAGTAAGCTCTATCAAGGCCCAGCATTTTGTTTAGTAATTTCTAACACTGAATACTTATTTCAAAGCAGTGCTATTTACATATTAACTTACGTTAACTTTTAGCTGCACATATTGATGGTTTTGTAGCCAGTCTGCCTTCAGAAACTGTATTTGCCTGCCAATTCTATTGAGCAGGCCAGTTTCTTATTTGTAGAGAATTGCTTGCACAAATGTATATATGACATAAGAAACATATATTTTTAAATCTATAACCATAAGCAATAGGTATATGAAGAAATTCACATTTATTCTAAAATTTTAGAAGTTAAAGAAATACACATTTTATGCTAGTAACTGAAAAATCTAAGTAATAATCATTTGTCTAGGAATAAGTAGTGGTATAAAAACAAGCCTATAACAATACATTGTAGTTTTCTTCTGAAAAATGTGGCAGACAAAACACTATATGACTTACTAGAAATTTCTTGTTCTTACTACTAACTTCCCATATGCATGAATTTATTGACTTTATAATCTATTTTTAATCTCTGTTTCTGATATCAACTCATTACAAAGACAGTTTTATTCATCTGACTGGTAGCTAATATTTGATATTGTCTCTACTTGTGTTAATCTGTTGTAAAAATTCTTTCTCAATAAGAACAAAGAATGTCTATAATTACCTCCTCATTATTATTAATATTATTATTATCATAGGTGTATATGGTGACATGGTAAACAAACACAAAAATGAGGCTTGCAAATGTTTAGCAAGGCATTAATTATTGATTTTTTTCTTAGACATCTATTCTTCTCAAGCCAGAATGGCATACACTTCTTTTTTTTTTACAATTTCTGCATATGTTTTTGTTTTTTACTTTTATCTCTTTATGTAGGCCACATCAAGCATAATATGTAGTAAACTAATTGAAATAGAAGGTTGCATTTATATTCAGCATAGTCCTTCTTCCCAAAAATCGCCTTGGTACCACAGGTGTGGTAACACATTAAAATCTCAAACCCATCTTTCTTCAGTCAATTAACCTTTACATCTCCCACAAAAGCTCAGAGAGTCTTGAGCTGAATAATAAGATAGAATAAATACCAAACTCCATTACACAAAACATGTGGCATTTCAAGTTGGGCTGAAAGTAAACTTTATATAATCTATTCTAATAGAGTTAACAAATCAAACATCAAACATGTAACCATTTGCCTGAAGCTTGGCCAGGACTTCTGTCACAGCTTGAACCACTGGCAGCACGTGAGTTCCTCACAGGGACTGCTGCATCCGAGATTTCTCAGAACTGAGGTGAAAAGGGTTTTGAGTTTCCCTACCCTGCTCTGCTACTACTACCCTAGTCCAATGTCAAGGAGCAAACAGTAGTAAAGCTGTATCAGGAAAGACAGGAGACGTTTCATTCAGGAAATATTCAACTAACTCAATTCTGATTAGTGATAAAAGCAGCAGAGTTTTATAACCAAGGAATTTGTTGCCTCCAAACAGAGTTCTCTATTTCAACCATTCCTAGCAGGGAATATCAAGGAGAACATAGAATTCTGACTAAACTGCTCAGAGTCTCACTGAAGACAAGCCTGGGTGATCAGATACGAAAGGGAGAGGATGAGAAATTTGATCTGATATTAATTTGGGGATTTTTTTACTAGACCACTCAAAGTCTTAGCAGAATTTTTTTTTAATATGTTTTTTTTTATTGTAAAAAATAGTGTACATAGAGGCTACAGTTACATGAGTAAGGTAATGATACATTTCCTACCGAGCATTGTTACCGCTGAAGAGCCTGAAGCCTGAGTGACTCCATCTTTAAGCTAGTAACCATCTTGTAAGGTATGAGTCATGAAACTGACCATGAGCCCGACCCGGGAATGGCACACGACGAGAAATAATTCTCGGGCAGCTAGGGACATAAACAATCCTTGGAAAAACCACAGGAATCTCCTCCAGATGCATCAGTCAGGCACTGGGTGGCTATGCAGGACACGGTGACCCAAGAGTCAGACAAATCTCGTCAATAACAGTGTTAACCAATCATGTTTGCCCAGCTTACCTTGCTTTAAATGTCAACCAATCATGTAATTTCTCATGTAATTTCCTTAAAGTTGTTTGTTCAATACTATAAAAACCATGCTGATGCTATGCTCAGGGCCTCTTCTTAGCGTCACCAGTTACTTGGTGCGGGAAGGGCCACGCTCCAGCTGGCAATAAAGACTCCTTTGCTTTTACATTGGTGATGGTCTCTGGTGGTCTTTTGGGTAAGGATTTCCGAATTACACTTTACAATACCATGGAGGAAGAATATACAAAAGAAACAAAAGAAATCACATAGTACATTATAAGTACGTTAAAAAAAAAAAAAAATAGCAAGAAAGAAAAAACCACTTTTGTCCCTGTCTTGGGGTTCATTTTGCTTAACATCATTTTATATGGTCATATGTACATAGCTTTTAACCTTTTCTGCTTGTCCTAGACATATAGTAGTTATTGCAGATAAGGGAAACCATGGGAATTAAGTTTCTTTACTTCACTTAGTATAATTTTTTCCAAGTCTTTCCATTTCCTAACAAATGAGGCAATGTCATTCTTTCTGATGGAGGCATAGACTTCCATTGTATACATATACCACATTTTCTTCTTGCTGAAAATAAGTGATAGAAAGAACACTGAGGACAAAAAGTCAAATATTAGTGTAGAAGAGAGTTCAGAGAGACTGGCTACAGTTTGGTCAAAAGGCTGTTAACAGTTTTCATATCAGTAATAGGAAAACCTAGCATGGAGCCTATCACAGGGAGTTACTCTACTATTATAAAAACTCAGGAATCGGGAATGTTATTCATAGAAATTCATCCTACAAACCTCCCTAGATCCACTTCACCCAAGAAGCCTCAAGTAAGAATGTAATTAAAAGTTGCTTGTTGAAAATGTGATCCTGGAAAGCAACAGGAGCACAGGAAATTGGTGATAGTGAAGTATTAGTGGGAAGAGAGAGCGAGAACGAGAAAAGGAGAATATAGAGTACCCGTGTAGTCGTGTATCCTGTCAGGTAGAACACAACATCCACTTGGCCTTAATGAGAAACTGTTGGAAACTATGTAGCATAAGATTTGGGGTACTTGATAGGTAACTGGATGTGGGTTATTCCTGTGGGATAGTAAATTCCCATCATTTCATTCCTGTCATTTTGGTCAATAGACAGCTTCAGTGGACAGAGAAAACTCTCAGGTTTACTATTTCTTTGAGGAGGAACCCATCAGCTTAAGAGGACAATTATCCAGGCACCCGTGGCTCACGCCTGTAATCCTAGCTACTCAGGAGGATGAGATCTGAGCATCGAAGTTCAAAGCCAGCCCCGGCAGGAAAGGCGGTGAGACTCTTGTCTCCAATAAACCACCAGAAATCAGGAAGTGGTGCAGTGGCTCAAGTGGTAGAGCACTTGCCATGAGCTGAAGAGCTGAGGGACAGCGCCCAGGCCCAGAGTTCAAGCCCCATGACCAACAAAAGATTAAAAAAAAAAAAAAGAAGACGATGACAATGAGGCCCAGGGGACATGATGAAGCATCAACAAACTCTAAAGCATTTATAAACTACTTTTTCTTTTCATATAGTTTTCCTGACATTCACACGCTTGTATTGTGATCTCAGAATTTCCAGTCTGGTGATAATGGCAACTATTAGTGCACTTGTGGCTTTATAAACTCTCAGGACAGTTCTATGGAGGCATATTTTATACACAGTCAAATTTATTTTTGTTGTAAAATACAGTTTTATAATCTTGACAACTCTATATACAAAGCAATCATATTACAATTAGTATCTCAATCTCCCAAATCATATATTGTATACACAATCACCAATGTTACCCCAGACTCTACAAACCACTGATGGTACTTCATTTCCTATCATTTTTACTTTTCAAAACTATCATGTCACTGACAATGTAGACTGTTTAGTCTGGCTTATAAGATAAAGATGTTAAGATTTAACCTTGTTGCTCCAAGTGCCTGAAGTCTGCTCCTTTTAAATGTGGAGAAGTATTTCATAACAAGCATGTACTGTCACCCAGCGCTGGTGTCTCCTCACGCCAGTAATCCTAACTACTCCAGGCTGAGATCTGAGGATCGCGGTTCAAAGCCAGCACAGGCAGTAAAGCCCATGAGACTCTTATCTCCAATTAACCATCAGAAAACCGGAAATGGTGCTGTGGCTCAAGTGGAAGAGCGTTCACCTTGAACTGAAGAGCTGAGGGACAGCGCCCAGGCCCAGAGTTCAAGCCCCAGGATAGAACAACAACAACAAAAAAAATGTACTGCCATTTGTTTGGCTAGTCAATGGATTTGGGAAGTTTAGGAGAATGTTCAGCTTGAAGGAGACTCCTATCACTTCTAATTAATACAGTATAGGAAGGGAAAAATACCAAGTTTGAAGGTGTTCAACAAATATTACCGTTGTTGGTAATGACGTGTAATGAGTGTCAGGTTGATATAATGCAGTCCTCCATATGATCTGAGAAGGGCGCTTCACATAAGTGAAGGGTCTTCCTTATAAAACTTCCCACTCCCAGCTGGCCAGTGGCTCACACCTGTAATCCTAGCTACTCAGGAGGGTGAGATCTGAAGATTACGATTCAAAGCCACCCCAGGCAGGAAAGTCGGTGACACTCTTATCTCCAATAAAGCACTAGAAAACTGGAATTGGTGCTGTGAGCTGAAATGCTGAGGGACAGCGCCCAAGCCCAGAGTTCAAGCCCCATGACCGACAAAAACAAAAAATCCCATTCCTAGTTTAGCATAAGAAAATATTAGAGAAACTCTATTTTAAAGCATTCTAGAAATTATCTGACATTTCAAAGTTTTCAATATCATAAAACAGCAAAGAAAAACAAATATAATTCAAATGGTTGACTTCTCATAGTATTACATGATTACCAAATCATTATCCAGTGATTTTCAAAAGTTAACAAAACATAAGTACATTTCATTAAATTTTTTCTCAAACTTTGAGGATGCATATTACGAAACCTACTATACAAAAACTACAAAATCTACAAAACCTACTATGCCCTCATATCAATAAAAGAGTAGCATATTGTCAAGTTAATAGCAAGTCAAAGATAAGGTATAAAGATTAGGTATAAAATCATAAAGATAAGATTATTTACCATAGCTAAGATATGGAACCAACCCAGATGCCCTTCAGTAGATGAATGAATCAAGAAAATGTGGTATATATACACAATGGAATTCTATGCCTCCATCAGAAAGAATGACATTGCCCCATTTGTTAGGAAATGGAAAGGCTTGGAAAAAATTATATTAAGTGAAGTAAGCCAGGCCCAAAGAAACATAGATCCCATGGTTTCCCTTATTTGCAATAACTAGTATATGTCTGAGTCAAGCAGAAAAGGTCAGATAAGTTGATGTTAGGGGAATGAATCCCAAGATAAGTATTCAAATGTTTTTTTGTTTTTTTTTCCTTTCATGCAATTGATTCTAACATATTTATAAGATGATTTCTTTGTTGCTTTATATGTCCCTCCCCCACGGTATAACCCATGATTTCACTGTATTTGATGTTATAATTTGTGGAGGTAAGGGTAAAAAACAAATCGTTTAACTAGGGATACAGGTGGACCCATTGCAACAATGAGATGTACAAGTCGTTATGTCCAAAAACGAACTTTACAACTTTGGTGGGGGGTGGAAGAAGAATCACTTGGGGGGAGGGGAGAGTATGGGAAGGGATTGGAAGGAGAAACAAAGGAGGAGGCTACAATGCTTGATAACAAATGTACTCGTTATCTTGTCCATGTAATTGTAACTCCTCTGTATGGTATTCTCACAATAAAAAAAATTAAATTAAATTAACTTCATGAGACAAAAAAATCATAAAGATAAGGTATAAAAAATAGGACACTGGTGGCTGATCCCTGAAATCCTAGCTACTCAGGTGGCTGAGATCTGAGGATTGAGGTTCCAAGTAGACCAGGCAGAAAAGTCTGTGAGATTCATTCATCATTCATTCATTCATCATTCATTCATCATTGAAACAAGAAGCTTTCTTTTCTTTGTTGATGTTTTTGTTTACTTTTCTTTTCCTTTGTTCATTTATCTTTGGGAGGGTTAGAAGAGACACAGAAATGGTACAACAAATATTAAGCAAATGTAGCAGTGATAGCCACTAGACACTGTGTTGAAAATGAATTATAGAACTTGTGGGTGTAGATGAGAGGGAAAAACTGGGAGAGAGCAAGGGAAGGGGTGACATTGTTCAAAAAGAAATGTCCTCTTTATCTGACTTATGTAACTGTAATTCCTCTGTAGATCACTTTTACAATAACAATAAAGATTTTTTTTAAGTGTGTAAGATTCTTATCTCCAATAAAAATAGAAAAAAGGCCAGAAGTGAAACTCTGCCTCAAGAGGTAGAGCACTAACCTTGAGCAAAAAAGCTCAGGGACAGTGCCAGTAGATGTTTGGTTTGTGAATCAGAAGGATAAGCATTAACGAAACAGTTCCTTGAAGTCTGAAACTTACATCTAGTCATCAGGATTTTTAAAAAGTTGCAGAAATTGTGACAAAATAATTTTACCCTTTCCCCCCCTTTTTTTTGCAACACAACATATAATTGAATTTTCAACCTTGGTGTTTTAGAGAACATCAATTTATTTCATCTTAGTCAATTGGACACAGTGTGCTGTTAATTCTTCTAGTGTGAGATTTGAGGGTTTATTTTTTATCATTGGTTTAATCATTTAATGCTTGAAATGTCAATGGTTTATCTAAAGCACAATTTATTACTAAATATCCAGTTTCTCATCCACTGTTATCTATTCAAAATGAACTTCTTCGTGTAAAATCATTGAAGTCTGAGTAAATAAAATAACATGATTTATCTCTCATTTTCCTACTTGGAAACTTAATGTCTATCCTCACATTATCAAGACATGTAAATGGAATCATTTGATCTTTAGAATCATGGAAACAATCACTGTAAAAGAATTTTGCATGAACTAAAATGAAAAGATTTGGTTTCAATTTCTTATTTATCATCCAATATTCTTTACAATCTGATTCTGACATAATTTTTGATGATTATTTATTAGAATTATCAGGATTGAACTACTCTTTTTTAAACTGGTCTATTGATGATCTTTTCTTATTATCTCATTTTTATTAATGATTTGTGATTTATGACTTAATTTTTCACCATTTGCTTTTATTCTTGTATTTCTTCTACCTGAATAATTTACTGTCTTTCAGCTTAAATAAATCGCATACACAGTTGAAGACCTCAGTCTATTTTCTTTTGGGCTAGTATTTTTGTAATTTTCTAAGAAGATTTGTTCTCATTTCTCAACATTTTCTGAATTTATCTTTATATCCATAAATACATTTTTCCTGTGTTTTTCAAAATGATTTTGGAAAACTTAACCAAAGTTATGTTTGTAATAAACTGTTAAAATAAAAGCTGGTTGCCCTGTACAAACTTAAGACTATATGAAAAATCTTCTACAGGGATAGGCTATCATCTTCCAGGGCAGGTGAAACTGGAGTATTAAATTGGTGCTCATTCTGGAGCATAGGTAATGTTTGATCTGTCTACTGCCACAGCAATCAACAATGGAAGAAAGAAAAACATAGGAGAACCTTAAAGAGACAAGCAGCTAACTATTCCCTTAGACATCTGGAAGGAAGTATTGCAATGTTCTGTCTATTAGTCTATTGTCATTGATACTAGTAGTCCTTAAGAAAGAAAACATACAGAGATTGCAAGTATAGTTTGCAATTGTTTAGTCAAAACATATATATTATAACTTCCAAACCGAGGGCCATAATTGAACTGTTTGTTACTTGTACAGCCCTAGTAATATGATCCAGGATGTGAAACAGAGTGGACTATTTATGTGACCTTAAATTGAGACGGTCAGATGCAATTTATCTATACTATATTTTTCCCTAGGATATATTAAAATAGTGTTCTATTGTGTATCCAAGAACTAGTGGATCCTTTGATTAAATCTCTATTGCCTCCTCTCATATATATTATACATGTTTGGGGACTTGCTCATGTATATTATCAGAGATTATTAGTTAAAATACTTCCCGTAAGGGAAGTAGATCAAGGAATGCAGATACCTATTATGAATATATATATATTGTGAATGTATTAAATGTATCTATGTTCATTCATTTAGTTAGTAAATATTTAAATATGTCAAGGACTTACTATCTGTGAGGCACTCTACTAAAAACTGTTCAACTGTTAGCTATCCATTGGGGTTCTGCAGCAGTTATCATTGCTCTGATAGACTTTCAATGAGTTCAAAAAATGGCAAAAAAAATGATAATGAAATGACAAGTAATTTAGATCAGCAAAAATAATACAACCCTATTTTGTAATTTTGAATATGATGTTTTCTGCAATAACTTACACAGGAAGATACTTAGCCAAAATGTTTTCCATTTCAGTCATAACATGAAGACTGTTGCTCTTACTTTTATGCCTCTTCACCAAGGAAGTGCTGTTGTTGGCAGGGACTGAGAAAGAATATTTCCTAAAAAAATTCATAATCTGGCAATTATTTTAGGCATAAGCAATAGTGCTGGGCACCAATGGCTCACGCCTGTAATCCCAGCTACTCAGGAGGCTGAGATCTGAGGATCTCAGTTTAAAGGCAGCCCCGGCAGGAAAGTCTGTGAGACTCTTATCTCTCCAATAAACCACTAGAAAACTGGAAGTGGCGATGTGGCTCAAGTGGCAGAGCACAAGCCTTGAGCTGAAGAGCTGAGGGACAGAGCCCAGGCCTAGAGTTCAACCCCCAAGACTGACAAAAAGAGAATAAGTAAATAAAAATAAATAAATAAGCAATATAAAATCCCTGTAAGTCCTAGATACATGCCCATTCTCAGACTCTGTATGCAGAGAATTAGAATATGATCCTAGAAAGAAAACTCTTATAATTACTAGTACTGAAAAGGTAAGTTCTATTTACTAAATTCAAAATTGGTCTGGAGAAATAAAATAGAAGTCAAACATGTAGTTTGCCCCTCCGTTTGGTGGGAAACGGGGTTACAGTCAGAAGATATGAAAAATTCTAATACATCAATTAACTTTCACGCGAAATAGAACATGATTGTGACCACTTTGACTCCTGTTTTCCAGAAAAGGAGGAAAAAAGGAATAAGAAGGTTAAGTGAGGTTTCCCAGCTTAATGCTAAGTCAATGTGACCACAAGAAATGGATGAAACAATAAATATCTCTTTCTCTTATCATCTGCCTAACTCAGACAAGCGCATCTCCTCAGCAAGAAGGCCATTAGCCTCGGCCCAAACTTGCCCATATTTATAGATGAACTGAAGAGATGAGGTGGCAATTCAGTCAATAACCTTTGACACAAATTCAGACAAATCTTGTGCTTCTCACAATGACAAATTACTCTAGAAAATTAACTGTCGCAAGTGCAGCAATATGATGAAGATTGATTGTCTTATTCTTGCAAGTCTGCGTGGAGGTGGAGTAACAGCCTCATTTGGACACAGGTGGCACTTATAAGAAAGGACAGATCAAGTTCTCATCTCGGCTGAAAAGGAGAGATGAATTTTCATGGGATAACAAGGGCAATGATTTTTCTCTTTGGCCCAGAGAAAAGCTGGTGCTTCATGAGTGCCTCTTTAAGATTGTCTTTTACAGTCTCAGCCAAGAGAAGATCATATTTTTAAACATTTTGCCACCACTTCTGAATGAACCACCTTATTCTTTACAGAGTTTGAGAAAATTTTTCTCCAACTTGCAGACATTTTCTGATAGAAAGCAATGATTTTAAACATTTTAAATTTCATGTAGTAGTTTCATAACAGATATAGAAAGACATGTACTAGGTTTAAACTTTTCTTCAAAGAGTGTAAATGATAACCTATGATCTAAATTCCATGAGGAATTGTAGTCTCTTCTTAAATTCAGGCAGGCATATTGAAAAGAATATTGATCATTTTGAGAACTGGATTAGCAAAACTTTCTAAAAATCTGTATTTGTAATTTCACACAAATAGTTCCCACTGCCTTATAAGGTGCTCATATGTGTGTGTATATATATATATATATATATACATATGTATGTATGTATATATATGTATATATATTTGAAACCAGGCATTGGTGGCTCACACCTGTAATCTTAGCTACTCAGGTGGCTGAGATATGAGGATCACAATTTGAAGCCAACTCAGACAGGAAAGTCCATGAGACTCTTATCTCCAATTAATTACAGAAAAAGCTGGAAGTAACACTGTGGCTCAAGAAATAGAGTGCTAGCCATGAGGAAAAGGAACTCGGGGACAGCACCCAGGCTCTGAGTTCAAGGCCCACGACTAGCAAAAAGAGAAAAGAAAAAAACATTTGAGACTGTTATTCAACTTTTCATTCCCTCCTCCAATACACTTAAATAAGTGACTAGAAGCTAAGATAACATCAGACAGGCCATTTTGAAGTTACCCATATATGCGGATTGAGTCCAATTACAAAGTGAAAAACACAAGGAACATTAAGAAAGGAAGAAATGCAACACTATTGTACCAGAAGTGAAAGATACACACACACACACACACACACACACACACACCTGTAGAGATGAGCTTCCTGGAAGGTCCCATGAGAAGATCCAGGAGGACCATGCACAGCAGCATGAAGAAGGAGGTGGAGCCCAAGTCTTAGAGAAGCAAACTCAGCACCAACCAGGCAAGCAATGATGCTAATGAACGGAGTTGGTGCTTCTTAATGACAATCGTTCAGTAACAGAAAGAAATGTGGCAGCTCTTATCAAAGGCATGGAATTGAATAGTTAGAATATCTGGACACTTTACTATCTCTGTTACTTCTGGGTTATTTCTGACCAGACTGTTTTGGCAGAACAGTGTAATGTGCAGTTTAGTGTGCAACAGTGAGAATAGAAATGTCCCAGGATGAGGCCTAACTGTAGTAGTAGAAGTCTCTCAAGATCCAGCTATTTCTCCATCTCTTTATGTGATCATTTATAATCCAACCAAGTGAGATAATAGAGACTCATTATAGTATTTTCCCCAATGATCCTGCACCAAAAAAAAATCACCTGATTAATTTTACTCTCAGGTTTATTTCCTGGGTATTCTGACCCAGAAAATTAGGGTCCAAATCTTAGAATGTGGTATGTTTTATATACACAAAGTTTTGAAAGCCAGACAGGTGCCACTGATGTAAAGGTCAGCATTGTTATATAAGAAAAAAAGAATTGCCTTTTGTTTGGACTTTAAGTTTCTGATTTGAAGACTAGAGATAATCATATCCCTTGCTAAGCAATTTACTGGAAGTTGTTAATTGCATCATCAGAATAGTTATAGTCAAACCTTAGCAAAATACTAAGACAAGACAGTCATTATCTTCATTTACAACTCATTAATGATGATCTAGCACTGGGCCTCTGAATTTCCCCCATGGAACCATCCTGTCAATCACTTTCAAGGTGAAAGCACCCTAAGACCCAAAGTTTTCATAAAGTCACATTAGCAGATAGTTTTCAAATCACCTGCTCTCTCAAGGCACTTGGTTTGGTTCTCCTATTAAGTTACAACCAGAAGTCAAAGCACCCTAAGACCCAAAGTTTTCATAAAGTCACATTAGCAGATAGTTTTCAAATCACCTGCTCTCTCAAGGCACTTGGTTTGGTTCTCCTATTAAGTTACAACCAGAAGTCAAGTAGATCTCTGGGTCTGACAAGAGCTACAGTTCAAGTGTGGGCGTGAGCTGAATTTAAAGAGAAAGAGGACCTGAAGATTGACATCAGGACATTACACAACAAAGGGGCCTCATTACCATAAGGCTCCAACCTCAAGTTGGATATTTGCCTATATCAAGATCTCCTGGCTTTTACTACTAACTCACCTAGTATGGCAAAATCCCATTTTATGAAGGGATTTCATTATCTGTCTCTCTTTACCCATTCGAATTTACTCTTTTATGACAAATGTTTTATGACAAAGAGGTTTATAATATAACACATCAGTTTCTGCAAACTCAATACAAATGCCCCAAATCCCAATATATACAACTAATAATCCTGAAAGGGTAATTAAAGTTTTGAAAAGATGATTTGCATCTTGTATATACATTTGTCTAATTTGGGGAAAGGAAGAGGGAATAACAAAACGCTGAAACAAGGACACAGAATGATCCATTGCAACAAGGATACCCACAAGACAGTATAGTGGAAATGAACTTTACAACTTTGGGGTGGGGGAGGGAAAGGATAGTGGGAGAACAACAGGGAAGGGGTAACAATGATCGACAAGTAATGTTCTCATTGCCTTACTCATGTAACTGTAGCCCCTCTGTACAGTATCTTTACAATAAAAAAACAAAATAAATAAAAAGATCATTTGTTATAACAAAGTAATTCAAAGAGCCACTTGAGAAAGAAGTGCCTTGGGACTATTTAAAAATACTTTTGCTTTGCAAAAAAAATAGACATCTAGATTTTTTTTCTGAAATACAGATAGTGTGTAAATTGAGACATTCCAGAAGATTATCGGTGCTCACATCTCATCCATTTAGCAGCAGGCCCACATTGACCTCTTATTTATAAATTTTTCATTGTCATGCTATGTACAAGGCATTGCAGTGCCAAATGGAGAGTACTGATAAAATCAAAAGACTATAAATAGTGAACAATAAATAGATGTCAAATTAGAATAATAAGTGAGATAAATATACAAAGTAAACGCCACAGCCTGGCTGGACACATAGTAAATGTAACACTTTCAAAACACATGTTTGTTAGATAAATGTTCATTTAAGTTTTAATAGAACAAAGTATTGGGCCTTTTGTAGTGGTAGTGTAATGTAGTATTTAGCTTTCTAAATCTCATTTGAATGGGAAAAAAATGGTGAATGACATTTTGTTCAAAGGGAAGAGCACAAACTTCCAAAGGCAAAGAATAAGAAAGGAGGGGCCCTTGAGGAATAAGTGTTATGTGATAGTTAATTGACTTACAAGATCAGAGACGAGTCTTAGCAAAAAGGGGCAAATACAACAACATTCAGAATTTCATACATCAGAATAATGGAATGAAAATGACACCCCCCCCCAAAAAAAAAACCAGGAAAATTGTTTGGAAAGCAGTTGAAAGTGCAATTCAACCTAAATGCTTTCATAATATGGCTACCGAAATCTTTGAACTTCTTACAAAAAAATCTAACCTTCTCTCCTTGAATTTGGGAAGGCTTGTGGCTGCTGAGACAGAGTTCATCACTACTGACTTGTGAGTGTAGGCCACAGAGCTAGCTTCTTATCTACTGGAAGGCACATTCTTGTAGCAAGCAGAAAACACTGCCACAGACAGGCATTCTACTAGATCACTTCATCTGAGAAGATGTCTTTCTGACATCCAGTTTAGGGTTATATTTGAGAAAAAATAGTGCTATTGTTCAAACTAAGAGCCCTATGCTTGGTAAACAATTGCTGAACAACTTGAGCCATATCCCCATCCCTTTTTGTGTTATCTTCAGGTTTGTCCATGCACAGTTCTACCAAGCCAGCTGAAGCAGCAAACATCATAGGGGAAAAAGAGCAATCCATGTTTTGTTCTTTTTTAAACTTATTTACCCATGAAGTCCATCCACCCAATAAAACAAGGTTTTGTTTTATGTCACTAAGTCTCAGCAGGAGTGGTAGAGCTGTTACATAGTAAGAGGTAGCTTGAGTAGAGGTTCACATTAGGCACTAAGCCCCAGAAAAATGTTCCTCTGTGCTTGGACACGATCCATTCTCACACCTTGGCAGTTTATAGGAGGATAAAAGTTTTGTATGTATCAGAAGCTATTATAATTCATATCTGAAAGCAGGTGTGTCACATGAAAAACTGTGCATAAAAATTTATCTACAAAACGTTATATCTGCCAACATCCTTATTCGCTTGGTACATGCAAAGCTGGCAGCCAAGGTTCAGTTTCCAGACTTTATCTTGGCGTAGAAAAGCAAAGCAAACAGGGAAAAGGTTAGCAAGACCATAGCCGTGTAGGTGGAAAAATATTAGAAAAGAAATAACAGCTTCATTTTCATTAATATGAAGAGAAATGCAGTGGTGGTGTATTCATGAAATAAAATGAAAGGCCAGAAAAAAGCAACATTATGAAAGAAATTCTAACTGCTAAGAATAACTTAACAGAAATTAACAATTCAATAAAAAGATTTGAAACTAAAGTTTGGGACATGTCTCAGATGAATAGGAAAACAATCCAAGTAATACTTTTTAAATTAATTTTTGTCTCCAAATATATAAAAATTATCAAGTTCCAAAAGAAATGAAGATAAAATAGAATCAATGCAAGAAAACACTTCAAATTGAATACATGCTATAAAAATTCCGTATAAAAATTCCAAATGATTCTAACAGATAAAATAAGATCTAAGATCCATCGCTGTAAAACTTAATGATCTGAGAAACAAAAATATCCTAAAAGACTTCAGAAAAAAGAGAATAAGGCATAACAAAAAATAATTTTAGAGTAAAAATTCAGAATCAAAATAGCAGGAAACATCTAAATGCAATGTGTATTAGCTACCTGTCTTAATTCATCTTGTGTTGCATAACAGATACCTGTGGCTATGTCTTTAAATTTTAAAAATAGAGCTTTGTGGTTGTGTGTAGTGCTACAAATATGTAATCTCAGCTACTTAAAAGTAAAGTGGGGAGAATGTCAAGTTTAGGTCAGCTGGGGCAGCTCATAAACAAGATACAAAAAAAAAAAAAGAGGGAGGTTGGGAATATGCTTCACATGGTACAGATTTTGCCTAACAAATTTGAGAGTCTGGGTTTTAGTCTCCAGTACTGAAAATGTAATTGCATCCACATTACTCTGGAGATAAGGAAGTCCAAGATAAAGCCATCACCATCTAGTAAAGGTTTTGATTATGCTATCATTTGGTAGAAGCTAAGAAATTGAAAGCAAGAAAAAGAGGGCAAAAAATCTGTACAGAGCCCTTACCCCCACCCCTTTTTGTTTTATTTTATTTCATTGTGCAGATGCTGTACAGAGGGTTATAGTTACATGAGTAAGGTAATGAGCGCATTTCTTGTTGAGCATTGTTACCCCTCCTTTGTTTTTCTCCTACTATCCCTCCCCCGCCCAGCTCTCACTTCTCTCCCCCCAAGCTGTAAAGTTGACTTCCATTTTCTTGTATCAGTGTCGCATGGGTCATCCTGTGTCCTTGTTTCAGCATTGTTATTCCCCTTCCCCTCCCCCAAATTAGACAAATGTATATACAAGATGCAGGGTACCAAAATCAAGTACAGTGTCAACAGAGGATATACCATAGGGGGGAAACCATAATTAGCCATTTATGAGCGCAGAGCTCTTTGGGGTTTACTCCTCAAAGATAATAACTTTTTTACTATCCAGTGGGTTTCCTTCAAAAAAATTACACTTGGACACAATAAATTAAAAAGAACTCTAAACATGCATATAGTGAGAACTAAGCAGGTTATTATTAGGAGAGAATCACAAAGGCTCAATATCTATGTGCAAATGATCATATAAAATGATCTTATGGAAATGAACTACAAGAAATGGAAACAAAAGGTTTGGGGGGTTTTGTTTTTGTTTTTTGGGGGTACATTTTTTATTGTAAAAATGCTGTACAGAGGGGTTACAGTTACATAGTTACCTGAGCAAGGCAATGAGTACATGTCCTATTGAGCATTGTTGCCTCCTCCTTTGTTTTCCCCCACCATCCCTTCCCTCCCACCTCCACAACTACCTCCCCCCCCCCACACCGAAGTTGTAAAGTTCATGTTCAACATAGTGTTTTGTACATCTCATTGCTACAATGGGTCAATCTGTATCCTTATTTAAGCATTTTGTGTTTTTCCCTTCCCCTCCCCGAACTAGAGAAGGGTATATACAAGATGCAGGGCACCGACATCAAATACAGTGAAAACAGGGGTTATACCATGGGGAGGAACATACAAAGCAACAACAGCATCACATGGTACATTATAGATACGTTAGAAACAATAGGAAGAAAGAAAAAAGATGTTTGTTGTTTTTATTGTACTGTTTGCATTTTTTTCTTTCTATTTTCCCAGATGGTCACTGTTTCTTCTGTACCCTTTGTCTTGTGAGGGGAAGCACAGAAATAGTGGGACAAAGGGTGAACTAACACAGCAGTGATACTCACTAAACACTGAGTTAGACATGAACTATTGTATACTTAGGGGGATGGGGGTTGTGAGGGAAGATACTGGGAGAAAATGAGGTAGGGGTGACGCCATTCAAAAGGAAATGTACTCAATACCTGACATCGGTAACTGTAACCCCTTTGTACATCACCTTTACAATAAAAATTTAAGAAAAAAAATATTCTGCCTCTTAGAACCTAGAACTGAAAGTTAAGTCAGGCACCGGTAGCTTGCACCTCTAATCCTAGCTACTCAGGAAGCTGAGATCTGAGGATCAGGGTTCAAATCCAGCCTGGATAGGAAAGACTCTTATCTCCAATCACACCAGAACACCAGAAGTGGAGCAGTGGCTCAAGAGGTAGAATGCTAGCCTTGAGCTGAAGAGCTAATGGACAGCACCCAGGCTCAGAGTTCAAGCCCCAAGACCAACACACACACACACACACACACACACACACACACACAGACTGACTGAAAGTTGTTTCCAACATTGGTTTTAGGAGAAATACTCAAGCCATGGCACTATATATTATTGCCTAATTACACAGAAAGCTACGAGATTAAAATAAGAAGCATTTAATATCTTTTAGATTCTATAGATTAGGAATCTAGAAGTGTCTTGGTTGGGTACTTGTCAGTTATTTAAGGAGTGGCTAGAGCTTCAGACATCTCAAAAATCAACTGGTGGAGACCTGGCTTCTAAATTCGTTCATCCAGTTGCTGGCTACTTCCAAGTCTTTGCTGTTTGTTTCAGGAAGAAATCAGTTGCTCATCATTTGGGCCTCTCTACAGAAAACTGAAAACCTAACAGCTTGCTTCCCTCTGAGGATAAGAAATAGAAAGAGTGGGTGTGGGTGATGGGAAAATAAAAAAAAAAAAAAAAAGAAATAGAAAGAGTACCAAAAAGAGAAGCCACCATCTTTTATTTCTGGATTAGTATTAGAAGTAATATCTCCTCACATTCCATATTCTCTTCATTAGATATGAATAACTGGATCACACCTCCACTCAAAGGGAAAGGAATACAAGACGGACACCAGAAAGTTGTGAGCCCCTGGAGGTCACTTCAAAGGCTTCCTGACATCTTGGAGCCATAATACAATTGGGCAATGCTTTAAATTCTAAGGAAATAAAATTTCCCAAGCTATCACCCTATATCCAAACTCATAATTTTACAGAATAACAGCATTTCAGATTGGAAAGGTATTGGATTTTACATTGCATATAACTTTCCTTTGTGTATATATGGAGTATTACCCACAGCTTTCAGACAGACCAATACACTGGTTCTTTGACTTCTGAAAATATTGTCTGCTGATTTCTTGCAAATATGTCTTTGGGGAATTTTCTTTGACTAAAGGAAGAATTCTTACCTAAAATTATTTCTTCACTCCAGACAGCTTGCATCCATTCGGGAACAAATACTAAGTACTCTTCAATTGGCAATAACTCTAAAAGGCCATAGCACCTCCAGAGCTTCTTTTAGCTGAAACCTTTTGGGTTCAGCTAAGGTGTAGCTTGTGTTGTAGATCAATTTCTCATTCTGCTCAACTCCCTGGCTCTTTGAGAAGTATTCCTGAAAAACTTCCTGCATACAAATGTCCTTCTTGAGGCTACACCCTGAGGAACTCAATGAAAAGCAATCATGGCCAGAAGTGGTGAGAAAGCAGAGTCTAAAAATGAGAATTTGGAGCTAGATCATCACCAGCTGGATTTGCAACAAGCACTCCATCATGGCTGGTAATTGGAGTGATGAGAGCTACTAGCATCGGACAGCAGTGGAATTTTTTAAAATGTCCAGTGGTTGGGAAGTGGATAGGAAATCAATGAAAGAAAATGCTACCTCAGGTTCATGATCTAAAGCCTTTCATTGGTTCTGAATAAGCTGTACCTACAGAACACTGGGATACAATGGTAGTTTCTCCTGCTATTGATGCATTGGAGAAAGAAAATAAGGTTCTTATCTGCTAATACCAGAGGTCAATTAAAAATCAAGTCTGAGACTTATAATTAACAAAGCAGAGCTCCAGTGAAGGAAGACTTGTTGATTCTAGCAATTGTGCTATGCAAAACGCAGGACTCAAGTGGGGGAAAAGTAAGATTTTAAAGCTTCAGGTGGAAATGTCTAGAACAACAGCCATCAAAAATCAAGTTCTAGAATTTCTCCTTTTCCTTCCTTCAATGTCTTCGTAGTGTCTGCTTTTACCTCGAGGTCTTTGATCCATTTGGAATTGATTCTGGGGCAGGGAAGTACATAAAAACCTAACTTTAGTTTTCTACAAGTGTTTAATCAATTTTGCCAGCACCATTTACTGAAGAGGCTATCTTTCTTCCACCTTGTATTTTGGCTCCCTTATCAAAGATTAGGTGGCCATAGGTATGCAGGTTTGTTTCTGGGTCTTCAGTTCTATTTCATTGGTCTGTTCTTGTGCCAGTACCAAGCTGTTTTGATTACTATGGTTTTGTAGTAGAGTTTGAAGTTTGGTATTGATATTCCTCCAGGATTGTTCTTACTGCTAAGGATTGTTTTTGCTATTAAGGGTCTTTTATTGTTCCATATGAATTTGTGCATAGCTTCCTCTATTTCATTAAAGAATGAGGTTGGGATACTGATGGGTATTGCATTGAATTTGTAGATAGCCTTTGGCAGTATTGCCATTTTCATGATGTTAATCCTCCCAATCCAGGAGCATGGGAGGTTTTTCCAATTCCTTAGTTCTGTTTCAATTTCTTTTTTCAGGTTTTTAAAGTTTTCATCATAGAGGTCCTTGGCACAGGCTGAAATTTTCTTAATAAAGACCTAGAAACACAACAAATCAAAGAAAGGTTGGACAAACGGGATTGCATGAAACTGCAGAGCAAATGGCAAATGACATAGGTAGCAAAATCAATAGATTGTTCAAATCAATTTGGGGAAGCTCTTCACTAGCCATAAAAACAGAGAAGGGTCTCATATCTAAAATATACTCAGAACCCAAAAAATTAAATCCCCAAAACCAAATCTTCAAAGAAACAATCGCCCCATTAATAAGTGGGTTAAAGATGTAAAGGAGGCTTCTCTGAAGAGGAAATAAGAATGGCAATTAGAAACATGACGAAATGTTCAACTTCTCTGGCCATAAAAGAAATGCAAATCAAAACAACATTGAGATTCTACCTCAGCCCAGTTAGAATAGCTATGATCAAGAAATCTCATAACAATCCCCTCATGCTGGAGGGGATATGGCCAAAAGAGAACACCGTTGGTGGGAGTGTAAACTTGTTCAACCACTTTGGAAAGTGATATGGAGGTTCCTCAAAAGACTACACATACAGCTTCCCTATGACCAGCAATCCCACTTTTGGGCATTTACCCAAATGATCACAAACAAGGCCACACTAAAGCTACCAGCACAACTATGTTTATTGCAGCATTATTTACCATAGCTAAGATATGGAACCAACCCCGATGCCCCTCAGTAGCTGAATGGATCAAGAAAATGTGAATTCTATGTTTCCATCAGAAAGAATGGCACTACACCATTTGTAAGGAAATGGGAGGACTTGGAAAAACACCATATTAAGTGAAGTAAGCCAGACCCAAAGAAACACAGGTCCCATGGTCTCCCTAATTTGTAATGATTAGCATAAATCTAGGATAATCTTAGCAGATGAGCAGGATAGCTCAATAACTATGTATATATGGCCATATAAGATGATGCTAGCACATGGAACGTTTTCTAAAATAGACCACATTTTAGGCCACAAAGCAAACTTGTCTAAATTCAGAAACATTGAAGTTATACCTTGCATTCTCTCTGACCACAAGGGAATAAAGTTAGAACTCAACACCAAAAGCCACCAAAGAAAGTCCGGTATCACATGGAGGCTGAACAACACACTGCTGAATCATGAGTGGGTCATCGAAGAGATTAGAAAGGAAATTCAAATGTTCATGCTATTCAACAAAAATGAACACACAAAATACCAGCTCCTCTGGGACACAGCAAAGGCAGTACTCAGAGGCAAGTTTATAGCTCTGAGCTCCTACATCAACAAATTGGAGAGATCTGAAACTAACAATTTAATGACACATCTAAACCTCCTTGAAAAAGAGCAGCAAGATAAACCCCAATCCAGTAGACGGAAAGAAATAATCAAAATTAAATCAGAATTAAATGAATTAGAATCCAAAAAAACTATAGAAAGAATCAACAAAACAAAGAGTTGGTTCTTCGAAAAACTTAACAAAATTGACAGACCCTTAGCAAATCTTATCAGAAAAAGAAGAGAACACACCCAAATTAATAAACTCAGAGATGAGAATGGAAACATCACCACGGAAACAAGCAAGATTCAGAACATTATAAGGGAATACTTCTCAAAACTTTATGCTAATAAGTTTGAGAACTTGACAGAAATGGACCTCTTCCTAGCAAATATTGACATGCCAAAACTAAACCAAGATGAGGCAAACTATCTTAACAGGCCCATATCAAGCATTGAAATAGAAACAGCAATAAGAGACCTCCCAGCTAAGAAAAGTCCAGGACCAGATGGTTTCACAGCGGAATTTTACAAGGCCTTCAAAGCAGAGCTCACACCAATTCTCCTCCAACTCTTCAATGAAATTGAAAGAGAAAGCTCACTACCGAACACATTCTATGAAGCCATCATAACCCTCATCCCAAAACCAGGCAGGGACTCATCAAAGAAAGAGAACTATAGACCCATTTCTTTGATGAACATTGATGCAAAACTTCTCAACAAAATTTTGGCCAACCGACTTCAACAATTCATCCAAAAAATCATACACCACGATCAAACAGGATTCATTTCAGGGATGCAAAGCTGGTTCAATATACGCAAATCAATTAATATTATTCATCACATCAACAGGAGCAAGAATAAGAACCACATGGTTATCTCAATAGACGCAGAAAAAGCATTCGACAAGATCCAACACCCCTTTATGATGAAGGTTTTGGAAAAATTAGGAATCCATGGAACATTCCTCAATACAATAAAGGCTGTATATGACAAACCTACAGCCAGCATTATACTCAATGGTGAAAAACTAAAGCCATTTCCTCTTAACTCAGGGACAAGACAAGGATGCCCACTCTCTCCACTTCTCTTCAATCTAGTATTAGAATGCCTAGCTACAGCAATAAGACAAGATGCAGACATAAAGGGGATCCAAATAGGGAAAGAAGAAATAAAACTCTCCCTCTTTGCAGATGACATGATCTTGTATTTAAAGAATCCCATAGACTCCACTCCCAAATTACTCAAGCTGATTCAAAACTTTGGCAAAGTAGCAGGTTATAAAATTAACCCCCAAAAATCAATGGCTTTTCTGTATGCCAACAATGAGAAAAGTGTGGCTGAAGTTAGGAAAGCAACTCCATTTGTAATAGCCCCACAAAAAATAAAATACCTAGGAATTAACTTAACTAAAGAAGTGAAGGACCTCTATGATGAAAACTTTAAAATCTTGAAAAAGGAAATCAACACAGAACCTAAAAAATAGCAAAACCTCCCATGCTCCTGGATTGGAAAGATTAACATCGTGAAAATGGCAATACTTCCCAAGGCTATCTACAAATTCAACGCAATACCTATCAAAATTCCACCCTCATTCTTCAAGGAAATAGAAGAGGCAATCCAAAAATTCATATGGAACAATAAAAGACCCCGAATAGCAAAAACACTCCTCAACGGAAAGAACACGGCTGGAGGAATATCAATACCAAATTTCAAACTCTACTATAAAGCCATAGTAATCAAAACAGCTTGGTATTGGCATAAGAACAGACCTCAGGACCAATGGAACAGAATTGAAAACCCAGAAATGAACCTACAGACCTATAGCCATCTAATCTTCGATAAGGGAGCTAAAACAATAGAATGGAAGACAGACAGCCTCTTCAGTAAATGGTGCTGGCAAAACTGGTTAACTACATGTAGAAAACTAAAGCTAGATCCTTATATATCACCCTGCACCAGAATCAACTCCAAATGGATCAAAGACCTTGAACTCAAAGCAGACACTCTGAAAACATTACAGGATGGAATAGGAGAAACCCTGGGTCTCCTTGGCTCAGGCCGAAATTTTCTGAATAGAGACCCAGAAACACAACAAATCAAAGAAAGGCTGGACAAATGGGATTGTATAAGGTTGCAGAGCTTCTGCAGGGCAAATGACATAGCTAGCAAGATCAATAGAAAGCCCACGGACTGGGAGAAGATCTTTACTAGCCATACAACGGACAAGGGTCTCATATCTAAAATATACTTGGAACTCAAAAAATTAAACCACCCAACAACAAATCCTCAAAGAAACAACTGCCCAATAAGTAAGTGGGCGAAAGACTTAAAGAGAAGCTTCTCTGAAGAAGAAAGAAGGATGGCCAATAGACACATGAAGAAATGTTCAACATCCCTAGCCATAAAAGAAATGCAAATCAAAACAACATTGAGATATCACCTCACTCCAGTTAGAACAGCAAAAATCAAGAACTCTAACAACAACAGATGCTGGAGGGGATGTGGACAGAAAGGAACCTTACTTCATTGTTGGTGGGAATGTAAACTTGTTCAACCACTTTGGAAAGCAGTATGGAGGTTCCTCAAAAGACTCCACATAGAGCTCCCCAATGACCCAGCAATCCCACTTTTGGGCATTTACCCAAATGATCACAAACAAGGCCACACCAAAGCTACCAGCACAACTATGTTTATTGCAGCATTATTTACCATAGCTAAGACATGGAACCAACCCAGATGCCCCTCAGTAGATGAATGGATCAAGAAGATGTGGTATATATACACAATGGAATTCTATGCCTCCATCAGAAAGAATGACATTTCCCCATTTGTTAGGAAATGGAAAGGCTTGGAAAAAATTATATTAAGTGAAGTAAGCCAGGCCCAAAGAAACATAGGTCCCATGGTTTCCCTTATTTGCAATATCTAGTATAGGTATGAGTCAAGCGGAAAAAGTCAGATAATGTGATGTTAGGAAAACGAAACCTCAAATATGTATTTTAATGTTTTTGCTTCTTTCATGCATGTATCTCTAACGCATTTATAAGATTATTTCTTTGTTGCTTTGTATGTCCCTCCCCCACAGTGTAACCCCCGCTTTCACTATATTTGATGTCAGTATATCATGTGGAGGAGATGGAGACAAACAAGTCGTTTAAGGATTCAGGTGGACCTGTTGCAACAATGAGAAGTACAAAATGTCATGTCAAAACCAGCTTTACAATGTCGGTGAGGGGGGGCGTGGGGGGGTATGATTGGGTGGGAGGGAGGGGGGAGGCTGGGAAGGGAGGTGAAGGGTAAACAAAGGAGGAGGCTGCAATGCTTGGTAAGAAATGTATGCATTATCCTGCCCATGTAATTGTAACCCCTCTGTACAGTATGTTCTCAAATAAAATAAAATAAAATTAAAAAAAAATAAATAAATAAATACAAAGTTATAACTCAAAAAAAAAAAAAAAAAAGATGATGCTAAATGAAATGAACTCCAAGACAAGGACCCAAGAGGTTTTCCTTTGTTGCTCTCAATGTACTATGCGATTTCTTTTTCCTTTTGTATTTTTCTCCCTATGTTTTATCCCCAGTTCTCACTGCATTTGATTATGGTACCCTAAGTATGGTATATACATTTGTCTGAACTAGGGAAGGGAAGGGGAACAACAAAATGGCGAGACAAAGGGGAAATCTACGTAACAGTGATGCAAGACAATTTCTTGAAAATTATCTATACAACTTGGGGCAGGGGGGCGTGGAAGAAAGAGGGAGAAAAATGAGGGAACAGGTAACAAGTTCGACAAACGTAATTACTCCCTCATTTGTGTAACTGTAACACCTCTGTATATCACCTTGACAATAAAATTTTTAAAAAGAAAAGAAAAAAGAATTGAGTTCTGAGATTCTCCTGGAAGCTCCACACCTTTGAAAGTCCATACTTCCCCATTAGAGACAACCCTTCCATTAAAAAATCCATGCAGTAGTTGCCTGTCTCAAAGAACAGTAAACACTCTGCTCAGACTCATTTCCTTATTCTTCCTAGTTACAAGGTGAAGCTCTCTAGCAGGGCTGAGGATCCACTGGCCACTGAGTATTTAAGAGGCCTGAAAAAAATCTTTTGGTTTATGCTTCTTCTATGCTTCTACTTGGCTTCCCGTGGCCTTCTGCTTTTATTGATAGCTTTGTATAGCCTGAAAATTGTGTTATAAATACCCAGATGGCCTTGATAGATAAAACATTCCTCATTCTTATTATCGAATACGTATCAGCCAAATCCGGCATGATTTGTGTGATTATGTAATCACAGAGGCCTGGACCTAGATTCATTAGGCATAGAGTTGGATATTATGAATTGAATGACATAGAGAATTCTTCCCCCTTATGAAAAACTGACACAGTAAAGAAAACCCAAGCTTGGTTTATAATGGGTCAACTCTGTGTTAGGGATGGTCGTGAATCTTAATTTACTCTAAAATATTGCAGATGCAGGACAATATCAATCCTGGTGACTCTAAAAACTGTGGTATCAGACATTATCCATTGTACCTCTATGACATATTGCTTAGAATAAAATTTTCCAAGACAAAATTATGCATAGAGTACAAAATGGCTTGGTTTCTTTAATAAACACTTAAATAAATTAGCAGATAAGGAAAGAGTTCTGAGAGATACCTGCATTATAATGTGCAAAGGTTTTTTTTATCACATGCAAGCACCCACCAAAGAGTCTTCACCATTGAAGAAGCACCACCAAGGTTTTAAATGACAAATGGACTAAATGGCCTAGCCAAGGAGTCAAACTTTCAGCCAGTTCCTGTTCTTAGACATTCCAGATTCATAGCAACATTGATTTTGAAACAAGTAGTATTGATATGTGGGCTAGGTTTTATTTGGGACCCAATAGCATGAGGTCTTAACCAATCAAGGCAAATCTAGCTACTTCCCAAACAAAGACTGATTCTCAGCCCAAATCTCAACCATTCCATTAGTGGCTGAGTTGTTTGCAGGACACTCTGCTCTAGAAGGGGCAGTTACTTATCTTCACTTGAATCAACACATAGTAGGTATGCATGTTCTTTCTTTCTTGCAGAATATCAGCTGTGCCATGGGGATTATAGATAGGGAGACCCATGAAAGGATTCTTGAATGTTCCACTATATGAAAAACTAAATCCAAAAAAGAGAGGCTCAGATAATTCAGTGATTAGAGATTTCAGTTTCTAACAGAAGAAAATGAAGCAATTTCCAGTTTGTTAGTTAAGGAAAACCAAAAGTGACTAATATTACAGTTTTCACTGCAGAATGAAGTAGAATCAAATCCTTAAAAGAAACTACTTCCAGGGGCTGGGAAGGTGGCTCAGTGGTAGAGCGCTTGCCTTGCATGCCTGAGGCCCTGGGTTCGATTCCTCAGCACCACATAAGCAAAAAGAAAAAAGCCAGAAGTGGCGTTGTGGCTCAAGTGGTAGAGCGCTAGCCTTGAGCTGAAGAGCTGAGGGACAGCTCCCAGGCTCAGAGTTCAGGCCCCACGACTGGACCCCCCCCCCCCAAAAAAAAGGAACTACTTCCAGAAGGTAACAATGATATAAGGCCTATATGTAACATGGCTAATTTATACTAAAATGTTATGGGAAACAATAGTCTATAAAAATGTGTGCATTGTATTAAAATGCAGAGAACCACATTCATTATAAATCCTTGGCAAGAAATACATCAAAACATAACAATTTTCTATGTAATATTTTTCTAATTGTTTTATAAATTTATGCTTGGCTCAACTCTTAAGTGGATTTGCTGAATTCAGCTCAGTATAAAATTATATACATTATTTCCACATATTCTACTCTACTTCAGCAAGGTGGAAATTAAATTTATTCTTGCTTATTTTAGAATATAATCAGTGTCTCCTAAGGCTTAAACAACTTGTTCAAGGACACTTATGGGTCTAAGCCATATTCTAAACCAGAAAAGAAATAATTCTTTAGTGATTTCTTTTCTAGTTAAACTTTTTAACCTTACTGAAATATGGTTATGTCAATTTTGTAATGAAAACAAGTTAGTAAAATAAGAAACAATAGACTCACTACATTTTCAATACACATTCATCGAATTTGCAAGTGACACAGAAATGCAGAATAATTGTAATTCAAGAACCTCTGGTTCTATTTTAAAGAGAATTGGTTAAATTTCATGGCAGGGAATTGTATTCTCAGCCTAAATTGTCCATACAATTTCAGGCAAGTAAGTCATTTTCACTCCTTAATCTAATAACGGTGAATCATTGTGTTTAACAACTTAGCTATCTTTTATTTTTAGAGCTGGCTAGGGAGATCCTTGTTTAAATAGTAGCACAGGTTTTAAGAGTTTTTGTAGAATAGATGAAAAAAATCCTTTCAAGGGCAAGAGGAAAAGATTGCCATAGTAAAGTAACAAATGGAGAGAGGAAGGGTGGGCAAATCCAATCATAATACTCAAATACGTAAGTGAACCTGGAAAATGTGAGGAGATGGATAGGTTTGGCCCAGATGTAGAGGGAAGAGAAACTGATGGAGGAGATGACACTAGCCAAGATTCATTATATACATAAATGGACATGCTAAATTGAAACCCCTAGAAACAACTCCTTGAAGACAATAAAAAAAGAATGTCATATCTTTCAGTTCCATAAATAACTTATAGGTTTGGTCCCCTGTTTTTGCACATAAAGGGCTGTAAGGACACTTTAAACATGAAAAAAATAACACGTGTAGTTTTACAGTATCATGTAAGTAGCTCATTGTATTTATTGAGGAAATTAAGAAGTATAGGAGCTAGGAGAAACTAGAGTAAGCATCAAGCTAAAAGCCAAAGGGGAGCTGGGTATGCGGGAGGAGCCCTGAAATCCTCACACACCTGTAATACAAGAATACTTGTTGTACTATGAGCTGAGGAAAGAGAATTGAGCATTTAAAGTCAGCTGGGATAAATAATAAAACCTGTCTCAAAAAAAAAAGATCAGATGGTCCTATCATCCACCTTTTCAAAATGTAGATGGGTAATGTGAAAAGGAATTAAAATTTTTAAGGAATTATTTAACAGCTAGATTTATAATATTAAGATTTTTAAAATACTAAAAAATTAATACTAAATCAGCTAGATTTATAATATTAAGATTTTTTAATATTAAAAAATTGAAATATTAACATGTATAGGTCTTGACATGGTGGCACATGCATTAAATCCCAGCAACTTGGAAGATAGAGATAGAATAATCTAGTTCAAGGCAAAAATGAGAGAGTCCCCATTTCAAAAATCAAATCATATTTGGTAGTACCTGTGGTTCCAGCTACAAATCAAGGTCCAAGGTCAGGTGCCCTAGGAAGAGACTTTTTATGTAAAACCAACTAACAACAAAAGATTGAGTGTAGCTTACATATTAGACTACTTCTAAGCCCTAAATTAAACATCCACTATAGCAAAGAAAAATAAATCTATCTGAAGCCAGGAGTTTGAGCTTTAATAAAGCACTTTTTTTTCATTTTTGCCATTAAAGATAAGAACAATAGCTAAGTACTCAGTCTAAATCAGACTTGTTCTTGCTACTCTAAGTAATGGAAAAATCATTATTTAAGGATGTAAGGGGATCAAAAATCTCTTGAGTAACCTTGAGAGATATATGTTGCAGTTTGAGCAGGCCTTATAGCCATAACTTTAAACCAAAGTCTAGAATTAAATAAGAGGCATGAGAATTAAGCTCATGAATGTAAAGATACTTGCATTATTTATATAGTTGATAAGGGGAAATATGAAAGTAAGTTAACTGAGGCAGCAAGATTGTGTTGTTCTTCAAGTTAGCTAGGTGAATGAGGAAATAAACTAAATGTGTCTTCTTACCCTAATAGTAACCTTAGTTACAGAGAAGAGTGGAGAAAGATAAGATGCTTCCTTTCAGGTATATCATTTAGTCATTTATGAATGCTAAAAAGCCTTCACTATACAGCTATTCTATGAGATTTAGCCAATGACACAAATGAAGAAAATCAAATCACACAGCCTGTGGCTTTACCAATACTCATTTTCTTCTCCCCAATTATTATTTTCTTTCTTTTCTTCTTCACCTAGCACTATTTTTTTATTGTGAAAATACCGTACAGAGGGGTTACAATTACATGGGCAAGATAACGAGTACATTTGTTATCAAGCATTGTAGCCTCCTCCGATGTTTCCCCTTCCCATCCCCACAGTATAACCACTATTTTTTTTCAAGCTCTAAAATCTATGTCTTCCAGGACATTAGCTTTAGGCATCTACCATGCATTGGCCTCTCATTACTCCAAACAGTGAACTGCCCTTATTTTTAATCTGATTTTACTCATAATATCTACAGTATACTCCACATTTGAGGATGAATGATTTTATCTGTTCCATCAAAGAATTTCTGGGGAAAAGATGGGGGGAGAGAATATAGGCAATTTGAGAAGCAGAGCCTTACATGATGCTTCTACTTTTTGTAACAAACCCTTTACTTGATTCACCTGTGTTCATGCTCACTTCCCATCACCATGGCTTCCTCCAAGCTAAACACGCAGAACCCCTGCTGAGTGGATGTGACGGACACACTTGTCCTCTCCTTACCTTCATAGTTCACTGCATGGACAGACCTTTAGGTGCTGATTCAGTAACCTTACGAAAGAGATCACAGAGAGACCTCCCTTTCTCCTGCCATGGAAGGCTGGTGTAAGGTTAGTATCTATCCTCGTGGATACTGCATCTGTGAGTGCCTTTATTTTAGAGTTTCTGGCCTCCAGAACTACAGGCCACTATTGTTTGATGTTTATTTCAGTCTAAAGTCTATTTCAGAATTTTTGCCTATCCACTTTTCCAAATGTCTCGGAGACAGGAATATCTTCTTTAACTACATGGGCTGGTAAAGAGCCCTATGTCTAATGGGTTAGACACTTTTCAGAGAGTATGCAAAGAAAGAGGTAGAGATGTTTCAACTGACAGATGCCATAATATTGTGGTCCTTACGTTTAATGGGTGCAAAAGAAACCTCTCTAGTAATAATAGGATTGAAATTCTTTATTTGATTTATTTATTCATTTTGTCAGCTATGGGGCTTGAACTCTGAGCCTAGGCGCTATCCCTCAGCTCATAACCTCAAGGCTAGCACTCTACCAGTTGAGCCACAGTGACACTTCCAGGTTTCTGGGTGGTTTATTGGAAATAAAAGTCTCATGGACTCTCCTGCCCAGGCTGGCTTTGAACTGTGATTATCAGATCTTAATTTTCTGACTAGCTAGGATTGTAGGCATGAGCCACCAATGCCTGGGAAATGTTTTTTTAATTTTAAAGCAGGTAGAAATAACTTCAGTGTAGTGAAAATTATAGAGCAAATTCATAGCATGGTCCAAAGGAAAAGAAATGGAAAGAGGAAATGGCCAACAATAAAAGAGCAAGGAAAGCAATCAAATAAGAGAGAAGCCTAAATGGAGGGGAAAAATGTGAACATATGCAGCAATGACACTCACTTGACACTATGTTGAAAATTAACCATACAACTTGTGGTTGGGAACGAGACGGAAAAACTGGGAGAGAGTGAGGGAAAGGGTGATATTGTCCAAAAAGAAATGTACTCATTACCTGATTTAAGTCTAAGCAAAATAAATAAATAAATAAAGGAAAACTCTCAGTGTGAGAGTAAAAAACAGCAACAAAGAGAGACAAGAAAATTAGTACAATATCCCAAGGCTGATGGGAAATGGATGGGGGCGAGGATTGAACATAGACGAATCCTGAGGGAATGAACTAAGGCAGGAAAGAGACAAAAAATTAATGTGAAGCAAGCCCATGAAAACGTAATTATATTTACTGATAAAGGGACAGTGAACAGTGAGGTACATTGAATACATTATTATGAGTGAGTATGTGATGGGAATAGGTAAGTAAGATGTGATTTACCACTGGTTATGTTACTAAGTTTTTATCCAAGTTGATTTGTGCAATATAGCCTCCATCCCTGGACGACTGGTGTGGTAAAGGCAGAGACAAGTGTCTCCTGAGATCCCCTTTATTAATAATGATAAAGAGTAAAATAAATTTAGAGAAAAATAATAAAAATGAGTTATAGCCCACAAATTCAACCCTGTTGGACAAATTTGTTTCTTTTTTAATTTGACACAAAGTAAGTCCTACTTTTGAGCTCCTTAACGATGTTGGGAAAGTCTATCTAAATCTTTTAAAATACTCCTTCTAATTTAACTCCCCAGGATTAAATATCTAAAAAGGCATCAGGAGTAGAAGGAAGGACCCAATCTCAGTAATTAGGTTGCACATTTGGCACCTAAGACCTCTACCATTCTCCGTATAAGACAGGAGTTCCTATTCTGGCAGATCAGCAGAACCCCTCTGCTCTTAGATGTAAATCTCTCCTCTCAAGATCTCAACATAGCTTCCTTCTAGATTTAAGAGGGAAGTCTACCCTCTTTAAATTATGGGTCAAATATGTTACCTGTACCCAGAATCCTCTACTGCTTTCAGGGAGAAAGCAAACAAAGTTAGGAAATTCTGACTTCATCCTGAGTCATTACAGCAACAAGCATAGTTCTTGATGAGGCAGTACCAAGAAAACATAAAGGAAAAGATCATCACCTAAACATTATTCATTTCAAAAACATTATTCTGAATCTAGACACTGATGGCTCATGCCTAAACGACTCAAGAGACTGAAATCTGATGATTAGAACTGAAAGTCAGCTCAGGTAAACAAATCCATAAGACTACCTCCAATTAACCAGTGAAAAGTTAGAAGCAGAGGCCTGGCTCCAGTGGTCAAGTATCATATCACTCTTGAGAAAAATATGTATAAGGAAGAGGAGAACAGCCTTACACACCAGAGACTGGGAGTCAATGCCGAAGTGAGCAAGCAAATCTACTGCAATAACATTTCTCTGCCAGTAGCATCCCCACATAATTCCCCTTCAAAGTCCAACAGTTTTGGGCCCCCTGCCCACAGCCTTTTGGTCATTTCTGGAAGTTTATTATGCTCCTTAAACAAAAATGATCAATTTATGTCATTCTAGAGACCTGCTCTGTCCTCTGATGGCCTTTCACTCAGTAGGTGATGGAAATAAAATAAATATGCCCTCCATTCACACTGCATCATTATGTTGTTGATGTTATTGTTGCATGCTAGGAAGTTCTGAAGGAAAAGGAAGTGGCTTACTGCTTAAAGCAAAATAGCTTCCACTGACTGCACAATGAGTCTATGAGTTTATTTTCCCATTTCATAAAAAAACATTGAAAGTAGAGAAATAATAAAATTTGACCTTCAGATAGAAGCATTATTGTATAGGGATTCACAGCTTTGGTGGAAATTTCCTAAGAGTTGCAGTAGGCTATATGCAAAAAGAATACTCACATTTTCTATGGACCACTGATTTTTCACATTACTTGTTACATGATGACACCAAAGGTAAATCAATCTTTCAAAATTCTATTTCTAAACCAAGATTAGAGTTAGTAACAGACATGTGATATGGTTTGGCTAATGAAATAGAAACCAAAGACTAAGAAATCTCTGGGAAAATTTTGCTCCTTCCTGATTAAAAATCTCACCTTGGTCCTCTTTGCTGCAATATGAGGTGTGAAGCTGGAGAATGCTTATCATCAATATAAACTGACAGAGTAGACCCATTCCACTTGTGATGTGGAAAGCAGCCATGCGAAATCTACCGCACTGTTCTTCAATTTCATGTAATTCTATGCGGTCATTATCACATAGCTATTGAGCTTTTGTGATCCTCTCCTAAGAATATTCTCCTTTGGTCTCATTGTGTGAATGTCTGGAGTCCTGTATAATTGATCACTTTTAAGTATGTTTCAAATTACCAAGTCAAATTGTGAGTATAATGCACCTTTCTGCTTTCTCTACCTTCTTGTCCAATTCCATCTATATCCTCAAACTACATGGCTCCATTTTTATATCTGTAAGTTGAATACAATAACTATATTTGCCACTCTTCCTTTCTCAATTTGTCCATCCTTTTTCTTATCCTTCTAGCATCTACATATGAGAAAAACCTATAGCATTAACTATTACAGAATTTTGTATCTTGAAGGTGTTGCAAAATCCTAAAATTGAAAATTATTTAATTGCGGTTTTGAAGATTTTGGCAGGAACATCCCAAGATGAAAAATGGATTAACATTATCAAATAAGAAAAAAAAAACTTGTTCAAGAAAATGTGGTATATACATATACATATATATATATATATATATATATATCTGAATTCTATGCCTCCATCAGAAAGAATGGCATTGCCCCATTTGTTAAGAAATGGAAAGACTTGGAAAAATTATATTAAGCAAAGTAAGCCAGGCCTCAAAAAAAACATAGGTCCCATTGTTTCCTTTATTTGCAATAACTAGTACATGTGTAGGACAAGCAAAAAAGGCCAAAAGCTATGTACATATGACTATATAAGATGATGTTAAACTAAACGAACCCCAAGATAGGGACACAAATATCTTTTTCTTTCTTGCTATTGTTTCTAAGGTATCTATAATGTACCATGTGATTTTGTTGCTTTGTATGTTCCTCCCCATGGTATAACCCCTGTTTTCACTGTATTTGATGTCAGTGCTCTGCATCTTGTATATACACTTCTCTAATTTGGGGAGGGAAAGGGAAAAAACAAAATTCTTAAATAAGGATACAGGTTGACCCATTGTAACAATGAGATGTACAAAATGCTATGTTGAAAATGAACTTTACAACTTGGGCCGGCGTGGGGGGGGCGGGGGAGAAGGAGGAGGGTAGTTGTGGAGGTGGGAGGGAAGGGATGGTAGGGAAAAACAAAAAGCAGGAGGCAACAATGCTCAATAGGAAATGTACTCATTACCTTGTTCATGTAACTGAAACTTATTCAACCTGTGTAGCTGGAGGGTACAGGCTTTAGGAAACAGTAGGCAAAATTGCAAATGTTTCTGTGTGCCGGTCTCTTCTCACTACCTTTAATCAAGTCCTAAAGGACTGAGCTGAGGCCAAGCTCAGGATATCCAGGCTGCAAGCAACAGTGATGAAAGTGCTTTGCTAAGATAAAAGAAAAAGAAAGAAAGAAAGCTGGTGATTGAAAGTCTTTTAAGTAGGAGAATTTAGAGGTGAAGAGAAGGCAGTGCCTCAAACCGAGCTTCTTATAAATGGTGGCTGTAGAGAAACAGATTTGCAACAAAATAAAGCAAGGCCTGTACTTTCTGTAGAGGATTCCCTGAGGAGTACCCGGTGGGGAGTTGTTATTACCAGTATTTTATCCTCACTGCTATCTATTGTTTACTGGCCTTGGAGCAACCTAATGCTAATTTTAGGATTAAGGGTTTAAGCACAGCAGGAAAGCAAGCACATGAGTGGTAGAATTTTATAACTTAAAAACTACATCTTGATATAGTTCCTAGTAGTGTTTTTCCCCTCATCAAATTGATTAGAATCATGTGACCAAAAAGCCTGAGATGACAGAGGATATACTATTAGGGAAAAAACATACAAAAGAAACAAAAAAATCACATAGTACATTAAAAACAACAACAAAGAAAGAAAGAAAAACCTCTTACGTCCATATCTTGGGGTTCATTGTCACAGTACTTGATTTTGGTGCCCGACATCTTGTATATACATCGATCTAATTTGGGGAGAGGAAGGGGAATAACAAAATGCTGAAATAAGGTCACAGGATGACCCATTGCAACACTGATACTCACAAGGCATCATGTTGGAAATGAACTTTGCAACTTTCTGGAGTGGGGAGGGGTGATGCAGGTGGGGGAGGGAAGGGCAGTGGGAGAACAATAAAGGAGGAGGTAACAATGCTGGACAGGAAACATACTCATTACCTTACTCGTGTTACTGTAACCCCGCTGTATGGCATCTTTACAATAAAATAAAATTTTTAGAAGCCTGAGATGAAACTGGAACTGCCATAGGATCCTAGATTTTGAAGTGCATACACTGAAAGAAATTTAAGAAGTAGGTAATGTTCTCAGAGTACAAAATGAAGCTATGTATGGATATTGAGCAATACAGATGCCCAAGGGCGAACATGGTTGGTACTTTCCCAGCCCCAGTTCTCCCCTTGTTCCAGTTTAGATCCTGAATTAAATCCATGATTTTATTCATGGTATATGTTCACTTGAAGCCTACATTCACCACACTCAGATGAGAAAGATCCGAGCTAGTGAGAAGTAAGTGTACTCAACTTCATTCCACAAAAAAGACTTTATCTCTTGCTCTTGGTATTGTTCCTCCCCATTAGATGCTTTCTCTTGTTTGGAATGTGAACCTGAGATTTGGAGTGGACAAGTGGCTATTCAATCCTGAAAACTAAACAAATTTGAATGAGCTTGGACATTAGCACCCTGAGTCAGGGTGTTTGCCCTAATCTGCCCTCATCTGTACTTCTCACATGGAACAAATAAGCTATTATTTTGTTAGGTCACTATAACAATGTTTCTCCTGCATATGGCTGAATGCAATCTTTCCTGGGTTACCTGGAGGGTAATAAAAGTTGTCGATGTCAGCAATAAACATGCTTTTCTGGAAGGTGAGGATTTATCATTCCAGAATAGAAGCAGAGTTCCTAGAAGATATTACAGGTAACATCAGCAAAGTGGTTAAAGGACTAGCCAGGGTTTTCTAGGTGTCTAAACAATCATGAAAAATGAAAAGAAAGAAGTAAATAGTAAAATAAGAAGTGCAGTAGGGACACTTAAGTCCTTCAAAGTAACAGAAAGTTAACAGAAAAATTAACAAAAACAAAGGAGGGGTAACAGTGCTCTACAAGCAATGCATTCATTACTTTATTCATGTAACTGTAACACCTCTGTACAAAATCTTTACAAGAAAATAAAATTAAAAATAAATAAAAGTAGGAAGGAAGAAAAAGAATCACAAAATGTGTGAATAATTTTCAGGAATTAAAGATCAAGTTATTTATTTGTTACTTCAGCTTAGCTACCATGTTCTGAAAACTGACATTTTGATATCAGAGTTGGCAAAAAAAAATAATGAAACTTTACAGGTGGACCCATTGCAACAATGAGATATACAAGTCGTTATGTCGAAAATGAACTTTACAACTTTGGTGGGCGGGAGGGGCCGGGAGGATTGGGTGGGGGAGCGGGGAAGGATGGGAAGGGATGGGAAGGGGAAACAAAGGAGGAGGCTACAATGCTTGATAAGAAATGTACTCATTATCTTGTCCATGTAATTGTACCCCTCTGTACAGTATTTTCACAATAAAAAAATAAAAATTATTAATAAAAAAACACTGTTAAAACACTAAAAGAAATTAATGAAACTTACTAGCCTGAATCCAAATGTGTGGGGAGAAGGTACTTCTGGGATCTGCATTGCTAGTCACTAGTTTATTGTTATTCTACTCTTATTCTTGCTTCAGTGGCCTGACAGGTCTTTTCTTGCTCTTAATACAGTCTCAAAAAGGGAGGAAAATAAGTAGAAGACGGAGATATGCCCATAAATAAAGACAAAAATGAGTCTCAACATTTAAAGGATAAATTTGAAAAATAACAAATATGTGTTTCTAAAAATGATAGCTATTTTAGACATAATTTTTAGAATTAATAATACTAAAAAGTAATACAAGCACCATTGTTACTTGATTTGGAAAATGGTTACCATGGAGATGATTTCAGACTGAGTCTCTGTATTTTAGAAGATGATGGAAGGATATCTTTAATTTTTTTTAATCTTTATATGCTGAAATTTTAGTGCAAGTAAAAGTAGAGGCCAAGTGTGAAGAAGTTAAAATCAAATATTTACCATGCGTGTACAGGTGCAGTATTTATGTTACTTTAAAACAGCTTAGCAAAAAAAACTTTTATGAAAATATTAGCTTGATATTATATACGTAATAGCTATTGTTAAAATATCTCTTTATACAAAGTGAGATGAGATGCAAAGACCGAAGAATTCAGATCTTTATCCTTTATTCTGTTTTCCTATCTGTGGTAGGGAAGGGGTGCTATGTGTCTATGTGAATGAAGAAGAGTAATATGTTAAGATACTTGAAAAAATGAACTGCCTAATGCAAAGTGAAAATGAAGCTGAAAACTGTCAAAAAGACAAAGATACCAAACCTCATTTGCTGCTACTTGTCAAACTAAATTTCATCTAGTATGTGTAAGAGAACTTTTGAAAAAATAATTAAGTTCAATAGATTGGGAGGTCTAAAATGAGTCCTAGGGTTATCAAAATTCTTAATAAAAAGTTTTGGGGTATGAGTGTAACTTGGTGTCACCCAGGTCAAGTTTTATATCTGAACCAACAAAGTAGTCCAAAACAAGAAGGGCCTCAGCTGACAGTAAATACTGACAGCAAAAAGCAAGTGGAACTACCAATGTTTTGAAGAATAAGAGCATGGTAGTCATTGATAGCAGTAAGGATGGGTCACATTTTTAATTGTAGGTACTCAGCAGATACTGATTAGGAGGATCAGGGTTCAAGGCTAACCCAGGCAAAAAAAATTAGCCAGTCTTCATCTAAACCAATAAAACTGGTAGGATAGTTCATTCTAGTAATCCTAGTGATATAGCAGATATAGGTTGGAGAATTGTGTTTGAAGCCACCCCTTAAAGACCTCAGACCCTATCTGAAAAAATAAAATCAGAATGGGACTAGAGATATGGCTCACTTGATCAATTGCTTGTCTAGCAAATTTAAGGCTCTGAGTTCAAACTCCAGTACTATTAATCAATCAATAATACATAATTGAGTCAATCCTTGAGTCTCCTGGTAATTTTATCAAGAGATCTAATTCAGGACTTAAATGTAATTCTTTAACATAGTTTCAGTTGATTTTTGTAACTGGAGAGCAGTAGGGATGTAGTTTTATTCTCCTTTAGTTGAATATTTTGTTGCTGTTGTTGTTATTGTTGTTGGTCTGTGGGGCTTGAACTTTGGGCCTGGACGCTGCCCCTCAGCTCATGGCAAGCACTCTACCACTTGAGCCACAGTGCCACTTCCAGATTTCTGGTGGTTGATTGGAGATAAGAGTCTCACGGTCTTTTCCTGCTCAGGCTGGCTTTGAACTGTGATCCTCAGTTCTCACTCAGCCTCCTGAGTAACTAGGATTACAGGTGTGAGCCACCGGCGCCCAGCTGGGAATATCTATTTTTACCACTACCATTTTTTACAAATGCTGTCCTTTCTTCAATGTGAATTTTTAGTGCCCTTGTTGAAAATCAACTGACTGTACATGGATGGATTTATGTCATCTTTCTGTTGTTCTATGCATCTGTTTTTATGCCAAAGTCATACTGTTTTCACTACTTTCAAGTTTATCTTGATGTTACGTAGCATAAAGTCACCTGCTTTGTTTTTGTTCTGCCCAAGATGTTACTGAGAATGAGGGAACAAAGACTGTTGCGCTGAGGACAGCTAAGTCCCATTACCTTCCTCATCTCTCTCTTCTCCAGACATTATCTCCACCATTACTTACGTATCCTTCCTGCCTAGGCTCTCACTGGTCAGCTCTAGCCATTATGGCTCCCACTCCTGCAGCATAGGGTGGAGCATGACAGGACTAATAGTAACATTTCAGTTTCAACTGTAAGAAATTGGGCATGAACTAGGCATAAACCATATTATCTATTCTCTAGCTTCAATTAGTAAGATCTTCATTCACTTTGTATTGCCTGGTGTAGGTCACTGTGTCGATTCACAGTGCTTTCATCACCAATTACCAATTCTGGTAACCAACTACCAGAATCAAATTTTCTTTTTTTTATGTTTTTTATTGTGCAAATACTGTAGAGAGGAGTTCCAGTTACATGAGCAAGGTAATGAGTACATTTCTTATCGAGCATTGTTGTAATATTCAGCCATTACTGCTTTTGCTAGAACTTTGACAGAAGATTAGGTTAATATGCAATTGGAAAACATTTTCATGCACTTAACTTTCTAATGTATTTAATACATTGCAAGTCTGATCTGACACCACAAAGAGAGGTTAATAACAAACAATAATATTTACTGTTGTGTCTCAGACCAAAGAAAAACAAGAGAAGAAATGGAATTTTTAAAAAATGAATAAAACATGAATATGACAGGTGAAAAATGTTATAGCATACTGTACAAAGGTTTGTCAGGGGTTGAATAAAAGTTGAGGGAAATTCATTCATCCCGTGGCATAAATAGAAGATGCACAAAAATACCTTAAAGAAAGTTGCGAATTTGTGGCTAGCATCAGGCTCACATTTGGAGCAGGTTCATTATTCAGAGTCCACTTTGTCATGGTAGATTTCCTTCATGTATTCGAAGGAAAGGTAATGGCAAGCAATCAATGAAGGGAAACAAGGAGAGCTCATGACCCGTTACTAGGTCAATAAAGCAGGCTTCACTGCCCTAAGCTTCTCATAACAGTATTCTGCAAATGATGAAAGAAATCAACTTCAATGTTGGATTTACTTGATATATAACTTGGGAAAAGTTAGAATAGGAACTCATAAAAGTATAAATAATTTGTAATTGTTTAGTCTTCTACATATATATTAAATATGGAATTATATGTTTATATACAGAGCTATGTAAATACCTACACTATATATATACATATATATACATTTGCTTATCAAAAAAAATCTATGTTCTAAAGATAACACTTATAAAGTACTTACAGAATACCTGCTATGTAATTAGAAGATATGGAATAACCTTTTCAGCAAAACTCACACCAAGCAGGTACTCATCTTCTCATTCCTTCCTGAATTATAGATGTGTTTGTTGGTTTTTGTTGCTGTAATGGCTGGCTTTAGAGGCCCTATGTTTTAGCAATGAGGCCATCTTCAGATCAAAGCTAGTTGCAAATGAGGTCAGAGAAAATGGAAAATAGAAACTTGGGAGAGTAACAATAACACTATGAAGCCAGAGCAGCAGCCACTAGCAATAGAAATTGAGCACATGAGAGGATATATGCTTCTACCATATGTACACTAATGATATTGAAGTGCTTTGCTCATGTCTAACAAAGACAACTGCTAATTAACACTAACCATTTTTATTATCTATACTTCTATCTACATATATTCATCCATTACAAAAAACGTGAGCCTTCGTTGACACTTTACTAAGAAAGAAAAGACTCAAATCAATAAAGAAAGCATCAGGTTTTTGCTAATAAACATGAACTGGTGATTACGAGGTTATCATGTAAATTTCCAATGATGAATATATGAAATAATATCCTTATCTAGTAGCAGATATTTCTAGCTTGGTCACTGTTGCTATAATTAATCTGAAAAACTGATAGAAAGTAAGGCTAAGAAAAAAATCAAAGATAAAACAAGAGATTCTTGTCCTTTCATTTATAATTAAAATTGATACATAATATGAATGCATAAACAATTTAAACAGGCCAATGCAAGGAAGGTAAATACACATATAGTTGGGTAACAAAACAGAGGTAAGGATATATTTTATTGATGATAATTTATCTTTTCCATGATAAATTAGAAAAAATAAGCAACATGAAACCTTTCACTATGAGCTTAGGATTTCTCATATTATTATCTATATTATTTATTTATTTATTTCTCATGCTATTAGTCAGATACAATAGTAAATAGAATCACTGCATGGGATCACCGGAGAAGGTGATCTTGATGAGTGGTCTTGTCAAAGCATTCTTCTCTTCAAGTAAAATGTCAATAATCTGGGCATGGGCACATTTTTAAATTAAGAACTTTGATATGGATGTTGATTGTACACATGTTCAATCCTAAACAATAACGTCTTTGCCTTCTAATTCCACTAACAGATGCAGAACTACGAAAACATGCCACTAGGAAAATTCTTCATTCAGAACTGGGTTAAAGAGAGGTGCTTTTATTGGAAGCTGTTCGGCTATCTCTCAGAGACATAATTTTAATCAGCCAACCAACTTAGATACCAACCAACCATGGTACAAACTCCTTATGAAATGTACAAGTTTGGCTAAGACATTAACCATAAGTTAAGAACACACTGCCTCTTTCAATGTTCAAGGCAATCATGCATCTGAGAATAGGAGTCAAAGGTTATTAAGAAGAATGAATGCACCAGCATTGCCTTAGGTCAGCATGCTACATTTTGTGAGTGAAAATGTTCAATTATAGTATTTCTACAGACTTTATGAAAGTGCAAATATCAAGAAAAATGTTCTGAATCACAATGTCACTGGGGAAGAACAGCAAAGAAAATGAACCAAATTAAACACAGAGGCCATTATTGGTGAAATTATTTGGATAGATTCAAATATTTCACAAAAGTCACCATGTAACTGATAATTACTTGCCCTGTGAAAAATAAATGTATACAAGCAAAGATAATTTATTTTGTGGTGCTCCCAGATATTGCAATTGATTCTAGGAGAGAAGATTATTTGGATTTGTTAATATTAATGCCATCTTAAAAGAAGCTTGGTATTTATCACCTTAAGCAATTTTTCCTCACGTATTTTATTAGCATCAATTAGTTATACAATGAGATTACACTTTGACATGTTCATATATGTACATTAACCTTGATCAGACTCACCTCCATCACATTTTCTCTTCTCAACTAACCATGCCTGAGCTTACTAAAAACATGTTGAATAAACTGAAATATTAGGATTTTGGTTCTGTTTTGATTTATTTTGTTTCTTTTTGTTGTTGTTTTATTGTCTGTTTGCTATGTAGGGTGTGTGTGTGTGTGTGTGTGTGTGTGTGTGTGTGTGTGTACATTCATACTGGGCCTTGAAGTCAGGGCTTGAGTGCTGTCCCTTTGCTTTTTCCCTCAAGGATAGTACTAGAGCCTCAGCACCACTTTTGGCTTTTTCTGGTTAATGGAAGCAAGGGCCTCACCGACTTTCCTACCTGGGCTGACTTCAAACTATGATCCTCAGATCCTTCTGACATGACCTAAGCATTCATGTTTAACTGCCTTTAGAAATCTTCAGTAACTAGATTTCCTAGGTAGTACATTATGTTTACTATTATATTAAAATTGTGCTTATTGTAAGGATTTATAGAAAATTTATTCAAAGTTTTTGTGGTAATTATGCCATCATAAAACACAAAGTTAGAAAAAGAAGAGCACTGCAATATTTAGTAACAGATTATATTCATTTGCTAAGCTTTCCATGAAAAACTAACAAAAACTACATGATGCCAAAGAACAGAAATATATTGTTTCACACTACTAGAAGCTACAAATGAAAAGTTCAGGTGTTATCTCATTTATTCTCTTTCAGAAAGCTCTAAGGAAAAGCATTTCCTTGACTCTTCGGTTTCAGTTGGAAGGGTAAATACCATGAAATGGAAAGAGGAAAGATTTATTTTATAAGGAGGGAGATTCAAGTGTCATTTGAAGTTTCTAATGTAAGCAGATGAAAGTCATCTAGCTGAGTGGATACAAGTACCATCTAAAGAGTGATCAAGTCAGGATGTGTGTTCTGCAAGAGAGACAAGGCAATGTGTTTGTGCTACATATGTAGATGCAGAAATCACCAGTATTGACCCGATAGTGTGTAAAGATGCATCCAAGGAATAGAACTTTCAGAGAAATTTTAGTCAGATAAGTTGACAAAAAAAATGGCCAAATGTTTGTCAATGAATATTCTAAGAGACTAACAGTAAAGATCAAAGAAAAGAAGATTTTAAGAATGTATGTATAGCTTTTTCAAACAATCACTTAAACATATTTCTTAAAGATTAGTATTTTGTAGCAAAGTCATTGCAACCTTGACAACAGTGTATCTATTGAGAGGAGCAAAGGGAAATGGGGATGATATTGATGAAATGCAGTGTACATTTTGGAAGTGAAAAAGGAAGAAGTAAAAGCTTAAAGAAATAGTTCACTTTGTTTTGATATTGTAATGACTCCTAGAGAAGCTGAGTTTAAAAATCCAGCTAAGAGAAGGGAGTGAAGTGAAAGAGTCACTAAGTACACAGAGAAAGTTAGAACATGGATCAGAGGCAAGGGATTCTCTGGACAACATAAGGACATTTTCTTCAAGGACAACATAGTAAGAAATGTGGAAACAAACAAACAAAAGCTCCAATAGGAGATGGAAAATAGAGTCTTTTACTCCATCCAGTTGATCTGTTTTCACACCACCTTAGGTTTTTCTATAGAAGATAGCAGGTCATCTTCTGAGAGTAATGATTAAAGAGGGAGACAATGATAAAGATGTGGCAGAAAATGATGACGAATGGAAGAAATCAAAGAAAGTTTTAAATAATCCTGGAAAATTAAGAAAAAAAATTGTTTAATCCTCAGAAATACAGAGTTAAGATTTGAGAACCTTTAGACGCACTCGCTGAGCATGTATGTGCTGTGAGTTAGTACTGTGTGTCAAAAGATTTTGACTGATGTATCCAAATAATCTTGATGTACAAATAGAAAAGACAACCAATTGAATTGAAGTGGGCTCTGTGTGTGTGTGTGTGTGTGTGTTTACTGTTTCTCCTCGCCAGTAACAACAAAGGAAAGGGAGCAAGCAAATTAACAACTAGGTAACTTTGTCTGGGCACAAGTTCAAATGTGAACTAGTTTGCTAACAGTGAATGTTTTCCTCTTTAAGAAAAAAATTCCCCCTAACAGATTGTGTGTGCAATTTATTGTGGGTGAAATATGTAAAGACACAGAAAGAGCTTTTCCAATTCAGAAACAGACCCATTAATGGAACAGAAATTACAAAAATGAGTAGCTCAGTAACAAACATGCTGAAACTGAAGCCAAACAATTTTATGAGAAACACTACCTTTTATTGACTATCTATTGTGTGTCAGGTTATATACTGAGTGCTTTATTGATGCTATTTTATTTTACATGCAAAGTAGTGTTGATGAGTACATATAATTAATTCCAGTGCTGTGAAAGTTTCCATAAATTATCACAAGTCACAGAGCTAGGAAGTGGCTGATCCTGGATTCAGTCCCAAATGAATACTGCTGAAACATGAGAGCTTATTTCCAGGGAATAGTTGAGCTAAACGTCCACTTCTGTCATTAATATCCATATAATTCCTGTTACTTGACCACATTCCTGGAATGATAGAAGATTGTTCTTTGATTTTGCAAGTTGGCATCCTACATGGTACCTGCAACAAAAGACCAGCACTCAAGATTTATTATTTGTTATTATTATAAAAATTTATTCTGTGCCCTTAATATTTCAAACTCCTTTCTTAGAAAAAAGTAATGAGTGTTTTTATAGTTTTACAAAGTATAATAATCCTTGTCTTCTTCAACCTGAGTGGGAAGAAAACTATCAAAAACTCTTCTGCTCCCTATGAATTTGAGTGATTTGAAATATCACCAGAGTTGTCTCTAGAATGCTTTAGCTACTTGCAGATAATAATGAAGCACTGTGGAAATAATTAAAATAATTGAATGACATATTTGGAGAAGTCATTGAAAGTCATCTAATTTTCTTTTTTTTTTCTGTTTCCTCTAGTGAATGGATATAATTTCTTGATCCAAGGAGAGAGAAAAAATGTGATACCATGAAATTTCTTTTATGAAATAAGTTATCATGTTTACAAAGACACTTGTCATCCAGTAAATATTTTCTTGACAAGCATTCTTCTTGCCCTGTTATTGTTATTAGAAAGTAATTCATTATAATATGCCTTTACTTTTGAAAACCCATGAATAATTCTGCATAGCTAGTAAGGAACTACAGTTTTGAGTGTATAGATAAATTCATTAACTTTTAAAAGTCAGCATTGCATCAGGCTAGCCAAGTAATGCATTACCTGTTATCTCCACATAAACAGGAACTTAGAAAATCAGAATCTTGTGTCTATAGCCCAGGCCTGTTGAGCCATAAATTCTAGGGGTTAAGTCCTAGAATCTGCATTTTAATAAGCAGCTAAGTTTGAACATCACTGGCCTAGTCCATGATTAATCAGTTAGACAAATTCATCTGTTATCTCCAACTATCTTTTAAAATACCGGTTCTTCCTAAGATATGTATTCAAATGTTTTTTTCCTTCATGCGATTGTTTCTAACACATTTATAAGATTGTTTCTTTGTTGCTTTGTATGTTGCGTTCACTGTATTTGATGTTGGTATAATTTGTGGAGGGGAAGGGGAAAAACAAGTCGTTTAAATAGGGATACAGATGGACCCATTGCAAAAATGAGAAGTACAAGTCATTATGTCGAAAACGAACTTTACAACTTTGGGGGGGCGGGAAGGATTGGGTGGGGGGCGGGGGTAGGATGGGAAGGGATGGGAAGGGGAAACAAAGGAGGAGGCTACAATGCTTGATAAGAAATATACTCATTATCTTGCCCATGTAATTGTAACCCCTCTGTACAGTATTTTCACAATAAAAAAAAGAATAGGTTTCTTTATCACAAAATGTTGCAAGTGCCTGGTGAGTTATGGGGAAATGCATTATGAATTCTAAAAATTTACTGCTCAGTCATAGTCCAAGAGAGGCAACACATGGCTCCACACAGTTCCACACATGGCTCAGGGAGCATCTCAGCTTTGAAGGGATGTCATCTATTTATACCTGTGGGAGAAGCACCAGGCTAAAGCATGGGGACAGTATAACACATCTCACAACCTAGGAAAAAGAAAAGCCAAATTTCTCATCAAACAAGGGACTATCAACTTTGAATAAGTGTAGGGACAAAAGAAAGAAAGAATTTTTTTAAAAATCAACTACGTTTTACATCTTCACTTTAGTTGCTCCTTGGAAAATTCTTGACTTGATGTGTCTGTCCAGGAAAGATAACACTGAAAACAGGTCACATCAGTGTTGGCTAGAGTACCAACAGCTTAAAAGGAAGCCATCTACAAGACTCTTCTCTTTACAGACACTGCGCCTTGCATTTGCATACCCACAGAAGCAGATGGATGTGGCCCAAGGGTTTGAAATGTAAGGATGAAATGATGAAAAAGTTGGACCAGCAAGTCTATAATCCTATGCATATACATTATTGTTCTTATTACTGCAGATTGGAAGATATGCAAGTTCAAGTCAACACATTATTAAGAAAGGTCATTGTCATAACATAGCCATAAAGAGTTTTTTAAGCAACCAAAAAAAAATGCCTCATAGAGACAGTGTAATATATTGTTTGATTTCCTTCTACAGGTACCCCTTTCTTTTTATTCAAGTGCGATTACAAAGGCACAGACCTGATTTTTCATACAATATAGTTTCTGCTTTCCTCTGCTCTTTGGAGAAAATAATAAAGTGCCAGGTGAACAGTAAGTCCAATAAATACCCCTACACACTTCAGCTCATCAGTTGTGTAAATTATATTGCCTTACCAGGATCGTGTTATGTGGATTTATTGTCTGTAAGGATGAAAAGCTGTAATAAAGGTGGATAAATGGATCCCATTGGACCATAAATATCTGTTCAACCTAGAGAGCTGTAGAAGAGTAACTTTTTCCTGCCATCTGGTGTATCAGAGAATATTATCAAAGCAGCAGTAGTGGTGGGAAGGCATCCATCCCATACCCATGCATGAGAAAATACTTGCTGTGGAAACCTGGACCAACAGCTAAACACCAGGCAATGTTAAAGGATTCAATTTTCCTAATATTGCTCCAGTTCAGTGAGTCCTATCAGGCTATAGATTAGAAAGGGGATAGGCCTGACATCTAAAATGTTCTATCCTCTGTAAAATGGGACCTAGAATAGTGTATATCTTCGAAATGTAAAAATTAAATTGGATGCCTATCTCTAAAGTCATTGATATAGTGCCTGTATCTGATTTAAAAATTACTAATAATATTTTCTTAGATTATGAATGGACACATGCCTTGTAGCACCCAGCAATCAAATGGAGAAGCAGCAATACAGATGAGCCTTAAACTTTTTTTAACTTTGTGTTCAGTGATCCACATAAAAGCTGTACTCGTGCCGACATACTAGCTCACATACAAATAATGAAACTGTTAACTACCTACCTTTGCAGCAAGCGCCAATCTCTCTGTGTGTGCCTGTCTACCAGATCATCCCCAACAATTGTTGTCACCTCAGATCCAAGCTTTTCCCCAGTCACCTGGACATACCTGTACCATAGTCTATGGGGTTGCTGTCTCCATTTTCCAGCTTCCAAATCTTCACTGAATGACTGTTTGGCTCCAGCACATTTCAAATACTGAGAGTGTCATCACAGATCCTGTGGGGTCCCTGGTGTCATGAGGTACCCAGCAGTAAATAATCACAGATGATTTTGCTATAGTTATCAGATGCAGAATATTTTTTATTACAAAGCTAAATCCCCAAGGCCAAAGATAAACTACAGTTCATCCCAGCATTTACACAATCCAGAGCTAATAGATATTTGACTTACTATACAGTTGTCTACATTACAATGGGCACACATAAAGAACTCTGGATGGCTAAGTAGAGTGATTTACATACACACATATGCATATATATATATATATATATATATATATTCCACACAAATACATAATATACAAACATGCAATATATTTTTATTTTTTTATTTTTATTTTTTGTGAACACACTGTGCAGAGGGGTTACAATTACATGGGCAGGTTAATGCATACATTTCTTATCAAGCATTGCAGCCTCCTCCTTTGTTTACCCTTCACAGCCTCTCCCACCACCCCCCTCCAATCCTCCCTGCTTCCCCCCCCCCAACATTGTAAAGCTCGTTTTCGACATGACAACTTGTACTTCTCATTGTTGCAACAGGTCCACCTGTATCCTTAAACGACTTGTTTTTCCCCATTTCCTCTACAAATTATACTAACATCAAATATAGTGAAAGCGGGGGTTATACTGTGGGGGAGGGACATACAAAGCTACAAAGAGATAATCTTATAAATGTGTTAGAAACAAATACATGAAAGGAAAAAACATTAAAATACATATCTCAGGATTCATTTTCCTAACATCACATTATCTGACCTTTTCCGCTTGACTCATACATATACTAGATGTTGCAAATAAGGGAAACCATGGGACCTATGTTTCTTTGGGCCTGGCTTACTTCACTTAATATAATTTTTTCCAAGTTTTTCCATTTCCTAACAAATGGGGCAATGTCATTCTTTCTGATGGAGGCATAGAATTCCATTGTGTATATATACCACATTTTCTTGATCCATTCATCTACTGAGGGGCATCTGGGCTGGTTCCATATCTTAGCTATGGTAAATAATGCTGCAATAAACATAGTTGTGCTGGTAGCTTTGGTGTGGTCTTGTTTGTAAACATTTGGGTAAATGCCCAAAAGTGGGATTGCTGGGTCATAGGGGAGCTCTATGTGAAGTCTTTTGAGGAACCTCCATACTGCTTTCCAAAGTGGTTGAACAAGTTTACATTCCCACCAACAATGAAGTAAGGTTCCCTTCTGTCCACATCCCCTCCAGCATCTGTTGTTGTTAGAGTTCTTGATTTTTGCCATTCTAACTGGAGTGAGGTGGTATCTCAATGTTGTTTTGATTTGCATTTCTTTTATGGCTAGGGGGGGGTTGAGCATTTCTTCATGTGTCTATTGGCCATCCTTCTTTCTTCTTCAGAGAACTTTCTCTTTAAGTCTTTAGCCCACTTATTTATTGGGCAGTTGTTTCTTTGAGGATTTGTTGTTGGGGGGTTTAATTTTTTGAGTTCCAAGTATATTTTAGATATGAGACCCTTGTCTGTTGTATGGCTTGTGAAGATCTTCTCCCAATCTGTGGGCTTTCTATTGATCTTGCTAGCTATGTCCTTTGCCATGCAGAAGCTTTGCAACTTCATGCAATCCCATTTGTCCAACCTTTCTTTGATTTGTTGTGTTTCCAGGTCTCTATTCAGAAAATTTCGGCCTGAGCCAAGGAGACCTAGGGTTTCTCCTATTCCATCCTGTAATGTTTTCAGAGTGTCTGCTTTGACTTCGAGGTCTTTGATCCATTTGGAGTTGATTCTGGTGCAGGTGATATTATAAGGATCTAGCTTTAGTTTTCTACAAGTAGTTAACCAATTTTGCCAGCACCATTTACTGAAGAGGCTGTCTTTCTTCCATTCTATTGTTTTAGCTCCCTTATCGAAGATTAGATGGTTATAGGTCTGTAGGTTCATTTCTGGGTTTTCAATTCTATTCCATTGGTCCTGAGATCTGTTCTTATGCCAATACCAAACTGTTTTTATTACTATGGCTTTATAGTAGAGTTTGAAATTTGGTATTGATATTCCTCCAGCAGTCAAACATGCAATATATTATGCTTATTAATGAACAAAGTGTCCTATCTTTTTAAAAATTTAATTTTATTGTAAAGATGCTGTACAGAGGGGTTACAGTTACATGAGTAAGGTAATGAGTGCATTTCTTGTCGAGCATTGTTTCCCCTCTGTTTTCCTCCTACTATCCCTTCTCTTCCACTTCCAGCAGAAAAGCTCAATAGCTATGTACATATGACTGGATACGATGATGTTAAGTGAAATGAGCCCCAAGATATGGACACAATGTACTATGCATTTTTTTTGTTTCTACTGTATGTTCTTTCTCCTATGGTACATCCCCTGTTGTCACTGTATTTGATTTTGGCACCCTGCATCTTGTATATACATTTACCTAATTTGGGGAGGGGAAAGGGAATAACAAAATGCTGAAACAAGGACACAGTGACCCATTGCAACAATAAGACTCACAAGACACTATGTTGGAAATGAACTTAACAATTTGGGAGAGGGAAAATCTCCTGTCATAAATCAAGGGCAACAACATATCATGTACTTAAGAGTAGCCACAAATGAGATATATAGCCATGCTTAAAGGCATAGAGAAATTGTTCCCTGGATGTTCACTGCTATTTATTTATTTGTGTTTATTGCCATTTAACTCATTTTGTGGTACCAGTCCTGTGTCTTGAATCACTACATTTGTAAACTATTATTAATAATACTCATCCTGGTTACTCCCTAGTGGAATTACTATAGGAAGGCTAGAGCAGATAGCAAATACTCTTTAAATTTCAAAGAAAAAAGACTAGGAAATGAGATTTTATTAAATTATAAGATCCACAAAAAAAACTCAAAAATGTTATATTTTTTTCACTGCTAAATTCCCAGCACCTAGAATAGTATTGGATATAGAGTTGACACACAATAAATACTTATAGAACAACTTAATTTGCAAGCTATTAATATACTTATGACAGGAGTAATAAAAATAGAATAAATAACATTTTCTTCCCTACTTCAAATCTCAAACTAGAGTTTAAGGAGTTTCTTAATTTGAAGAAGATTTATTTTGTCAGATTAATCAATATGTAATTGTGTTACTACATCCACAAAATAAAAATAAAAATTTCTCTCTTCAATATTGAAAAATGGGTTGTAATTACAGATAAACTAAGGAAAAGACAGAAATTTGGCTCTGTGTGTGTGTGTGTGTGTGTGTGTGTGTGTGTGTGTGTGTGTGTGTGTGTGTGTGTGTGTGGAGAGAGACCGGAGGGGGGGGGGGGTTGGAGAACATTCTACTTTAGTAGGTCAAAAATAAAATCTCTTAAGAGTCATCTTATAACATCATTATCAACTACTCAAAGCAGCTCAGTGCAATCTCTACAGTCAAATCTGAACCATGTTCTCTTTCTGTAAGTATTCATTTAGTAAACTAAATAAGTAGATAAACTACACATCACACAATGAGCCTGCATCTTCATTCTAGAAATATAATTCCCCCTTTCCATTTTTCAAATGCCACTTTAGGGTAAGAGAATCTCCAGGCAGCTACAGAGTGTTCGCTCTGACCTTCCAGATTTCTGTGCCATTGTTACCAATTCTCCATAATATAATGTACTAGGCAGGAAATTCATGACTAAAATACTACTTAGAGGATTATTGTTGCTATTTGTGTTAAAATTTAGGCAGACTGTATTCTCGACAGAAAGGCCCAAACTCATGATGATAGATTTGTATTTAGAGCAACAATTATTAGGCTTTCATTGAATGGAATAGTTTCCGTCTCACACAGAAAAAAAAACTCTGAATAATATGAGGCATCACATGAATTATTTATCATTCACAATATGATATGCTGTAGCATGCCCTGTCAAGAATAGAAAATGTTAGTCTAATGATGGCATACTAACTTTCCCCAACAAACCAGCATGGCAAGTGTGCTTATTATAAGTCAATGGTATAAACAAGGTACTTGCTGGGATCTTGGGTCCCAGAAGAATTCAGAATTTTCTATTCTAATTTTTCTTTTCATCTGTGGAGGAAGTGGTGTTTTTTCCGGGTGGAGTGGAACCTGATCTGGTGTCTGGCATGGTAAAGGTGGATTTGAGGGAGTAGTATAATGGCTTTGAGGCTTAAAAATTCAATCTTCATCATATCTGCTGCACCTCCTGGTTGCTAATTGCTTCCAACAAGAGCTAAGAATGACCTTTCTGAGAATTTGGTTTTACTGAAACTCAGGGTGATCCTGTATTAGACTTCCTCGTACACATTAGCTTACCAACAAAACCCTCAGAAGCTACACTGGCCTGTGGAGTAAGAAGCACCTCCATCACCAGGAAAAGATTCTCTGCAGAAGTCCAGTAGGGTCACTGGAACCTGGAGTTTGATTATAGCCTGCTTTTCTACCTCCTACTGAAAAGAATTAGTATATGCAAGGTATATTTATATGCAAGAATGGGGCCAGAGATGAATTTACTGAGAGAGGTAGCTATATACATATACTATAAACCCAACAAAGATTCCAACTAAATCAGAGAAAACAAGTAGAAAGAATTAACAGTTAAACCTAACACCCAAGCAGTAACTAGATGGTTTTGGTAAATCACTTCATTCCTTTGTTTATCTCCTCTCACAGAAGAAAAGAAGATCAAGAACAAGGACCGAATTTTGGAAAATAAAATAAAGCCAAAGACTGAACAGATTAAAAAACTGATGAAAGCTATACAACAAAGACCTCAATCTTTTCAAGGGCCCAGAGCATTACAACCATATGCACTGAGGCCGAGTGCAGTAAAATGAATCTGTGTCACTTGTATATAATAACATTGTATTCATGCAGCATTCACTCATCAAGAAATAATACACTGTAAAAATAGATCTTAATTTTTTTCTGTCAGCTTACTTCTCTATAGATGAAGATAATTTCTGTGGAAAATGTGCTTTTGTGAAATTTACATCATGTTTTTATATTCCTGAGGTTCTGATTGTTCCAGAGCAAAACCAAGGATATATTTTTTTTATGATTTAGCATCCAGAAAATTATTGGCAAGAGGAAATCAGATAAAATTTGAATGAATGAGTAAATATCCCAGGCCACCTATCCAGGTTTTTTTATTAATCAATAATTGATTAATATAAATGCAATACAAATACAAATGGACCAATTGGGGGGAGTCTGGAAACCATTATTTTAGAGCTTATGCAAAGTTTATGAATTCTTCATATCTTTCTGTGCTTCAAGATAAATGGTTTGTAGAGAAATTGAATGTCTTGAAACAAATGTGCATATGAATCCAAAAGACAACAACTTTCTAAAACGCTTCTCTGAGAAAAAGCATGAGTGAATAGATATTTGCATAAAATGAGCAAAAATAGAATAAATAGCAATTTGTTTTCTTGATAATTCTTAGAGTATCTTTTTATCTGTGACACTATTTAAACTTCCTTTTTCCCCACAAATCACTGAACAGTAAGTGAATATGAGATTAATTTGTTCATCTCTGAATCTCAGTGCCCAGCACAATGAGTTGACAATGTTTCCTTATGTTAAGTTGGTAACCAAAACAAAGCAACAAAGATAGTACCCTGACAAGAAATAATAAAATTTTTATTTCAAAGAGGTAAACAAGTATCTCAAAGTCAAAACATAAATGCAGTCTTGCATAGTGAAAACATGACATAAAGGAGAGAATCGTAATCTTCTAGCTCTGTTACTAACTCTGTGACTCAGTCAAGATCCTTGATTTCTTTGTGCTCTTCATTAATTAAATATGTAAATATTTATCATCTGTAAAAAGAAAGCAAATAGTGGACACAAACAACAACAACATATAAAAATTGGAACACATAGAAGTATAGGTTGCACAGTTTCCCTCACTAGTGGGAACTAGAACGTGCCTATAAATCTAGAAGTAAGCGCACTTGGTGGCACCCACGCAGTTAGAACTGAATGATCTGAAGTACAACTGACTCTATGGAGAAATAGTATAATCCCTTAGAGAGACTAAGTCAAAGCCCAACAAAATGAGTACTAGGAAGTGGGTGCTTGAAAGATGGGGGGTGGAGAGGAGTTCAAGAGGAGAGACATAGAAGAATGCATTCAGGGAATGAGTAGACTGCGGGTAATAATGCATTGTATATGCCACAGAACTGAGAAAAATAAGGGAAGGGGTGGGTTGAATTGGGGATGTTGAAGGGATAACACAGATCGAGATGCATTGCACACATAAATGGCCTTGTGAAATGGCAAAGAAATTCAATACATAACCTAAAAATTAAGAAAAGTGAGGGAAGGAGTGGGGGGGGGGTGAGAATGTGGAAAGGGGTGACATTGACCAAGAGGCGTTGTCTTCATCAACTTCTCTGTTGAATGTCAACTCCTTCGTACAACTACTAAAGGGAATAAAAGTATTTTTTTAAACATAAGACAGAATGTTTAAATGTGGTATATATACACAATGGAATTCTATGCCTCCATCAGAAAGAATGACATTGCCCCATTTGCTAGGAAATGGAAAGGCTTGGAAAAAATTATATTAAGTGAAGTAAACCAGACCCAAAGAAACATAGGTCCCATGGTTTCCCTTATTTGCGATAACTAGGATATGTCTGAGTCAAGCAGAAAAGGTCAGATAAATTGATTTTAGGGAAATGAACCCTAAGATATGTATTCAAATGTTTATTTCTTTCATGCGATTGTTTCTAACACATTTATAAGATTATTTGTTTGTTACTTTGTATGTCCCTCCCCCACGGTATAACCTCTGCTTTCACTGTATTTGATGTTGGTATAATTTGTGGAGGGGAAGGGGAAAAACAAATCGTTTAAATAGGGATACAGGTGGACCCATTGCAACAATGAGATGTACAAGTCGTTATGTCAAAAATGAACTTTACAACTTTGGTGGCGGGGGGAGGAGGTTTGGGTGGAGAGGCAGGGGGAGGATGGGAAGGGATGGGAAGGGGAAACAAAGGAGGAGGCTACAATGCTTGATAAGAAATGTACTCATTATCTTGCCCATGTATTTGTAACCCCTCTGTACAGTATTTTCACAATTAAAAAAAAAAAAAAGAATGTTTAAATAGGGATACGGTTGACCCATTGTAACAATGAGATGTACAAGACACTGCTGAAAAACAAACTTTACAATTTAGATGGGGGAGGTGGGGGTAGGGAGGGGAGTGGAGTTGGGGAGGTGGGAGGGAAGGGATGGTAGGGAAAGAACAAAGGAGTAGGCAGCAATGCTTGATAGGAAATGCATTCATTACCTTGCTCACGTAACTGTAACCCTCTGTGCAGTATTTTCACAATAAAAACATGAGAGAGAGAGATCTGTACACTCCAGTCTGAGGAGTTGTCTGTCTTACTGTCTTTTGACTCCCAGCACTTTAATGCATCTGTTTTCACAACGATACCTTCATTTATGTAAGAAGGAAACCATGGTTCATCTTTTGTGTTGCCTATATCCAGAGGCATATGGAGATGTCCACAACAAAATAAATACTAAAAATAATTTGCAGTGGAACAAGAAGTCATTGCTAAGCTCATTGTCCCACTATTTATCTTCCTGGTTCTGTGAAACATTGCCTTCTCTAGTGCCTCAACCTACATCATAGTATCTGTCATTCTGTAGTTGTTTTATTCCCATCACGTCCTTGCTTCCTGTTCCATGTCCTCTACTTCCTCAAAATGTTCTCATATGCTCTACAGGGCATTTTAAGCAACTTAGTCCAATGGTTTCCATTAGAGGTAAAATCCAGGTAGCTTCTGTACTTAGGCTACCAGTGATGGTATCTCTATTTTTCAAATCTCAGTCTCCCATTTCTAAGAGATTTCTAGATGTACAAGCATTAATCCTCAAGCATCTTCAAGTCAAACATCCAAAAGCGAACTCACTGTTGTCCCTACTTCCAAATCAGTTTTCCTGGGTCCTCTGTAATCTTAAGAACTTCTGTACTGCTCACTACTCCCTTCCCTGAACCATCATAGAAAATCTGCCATAAAAATTTCAAGATGACATTGTTCAAAAATAAATGTATTCTTTATCTGACTTACGTAACTGTAACCCTTCTGTACATCACCTTTATAATAACAATAAAAAATTCATAAAAGGGAAAATAAAAGCTCAAGTCATTCCTGTGGGTGTCTTTATTATCTCTTCTTACCTATCTGTAATGTCAAGTCCTCGTTCATTTCTGCTCCTTGGATTATTATGATAGCATTTTCATTGGTGTCACATTTTGAGAGCTTGTCCCTAAAGGCCAACATCATCATGAAAGGGAAGAGAGAAAGACATTAGCATAATATGTAGCAAAATTATAATTGCATATGGGAATACAAAGATGAATAATTTTTGTCTTCAAGAATCTTACTCTTTAGTGGAAAACAGACATGTATACAAATGACTACAACAAAATACTTCAAATCGAAGACTAAATTTTCCAATGTGTCATAAACAAATCAGCTAGATTTGAGAAACATTCTCTTCTAGACCCAGAGCCAGGCTTTTGGCTCCCTTTCCCACTTTCTGATACCTAAAAGACAGAAAGGAAGTTGCATGCATCGGGTTCAAGAACATCTTTCAGCTAATTAATGCTTTGGGTTGGGGGAGAGGACCATAACAGCAGTCAGGGGACATCTGAAGCTGTCTTAGTGAAGTAGGAATTGGGAAAGTCAGAATACTGAAACAATTTCTATACCAGCATTAAAGATGTAGAGACAGGTGCAGTGGTGATGCCCTGGTCTGTTGAGGTAGAGGTACTGATGGAAGATGGCTCAGTTGTCATCCTCTAAGTATTGCCTCAACTGAAAAAGCCTACCTTGCCAGAGGTCACACCTCTTTTCTGTGACTATGCAGTACTTGATCCATACAGGAATACAAAGACTGAATTCTGGTACCCTGACAAGTTTTATTCTTGTTTTAGAAGCCCACAGGATCACCCGAGACATTTTCTGGGATTACTTTATGGCTCAGCTTCTCTCTGCCCAATCTTCCTCCTGTCCTCTAACTCCGTGTCAGTTCATGGGTCCAAGAGAATGGAGCCTGTAACCAGAGTAGCTTAAGAAATAAAACTGGAATTTTGGAACTAAATACACCATGAATGGTGTGCATGGGGCACAGAATGCTCTTGGAACAAGGTAACACAGAAATTGTTGAAAGCCTTTGGAAATGGAAATTAACGGGGTTAGACACACAACAGAAGGCAGTACAATGGCTAGCACAGTAAGTTTTTTGAGAAATATTAGGGAAATAATAACTTTAAAGATAGTGAAATTTGAGTGACTATTTCAAAACTTAACTTATGGTCTCAAGAGAAGATAATAAAAAGAGTTTATAGGTATTAATAGGCTACTTAAAAACTAGTTGTGAAAGACAGAAGGACTATGATCTCACGCACTGGACTACACGAAAGTTGATGAGGCCTGCCCAAGAATATAAAAGAGTAGGCAGGCAAAAGAGAAATCCAGAATTCCTGTAAAAGTAAAGATGATTCCTTCAAGTGTGAAAAGGAGTATTGGATCACACTAAATGAGATAAAAATCTGGTCGTAAATATCCCCCCAAAGCTGGGATTCACAAACAGACCTTTATAAACGCATGGTCTTAGATACTTTGTTACAAAGTAACAGAGAGATTGTCATATAAGACCAGAAGTCTTTCTCCTCAAAGGAACAGAACCTGATGATAGAGTCTCAACAAGCAATGAGGAATGTTGTGGGAGAGGGAGTCAAATGACCACTATTTTCAATGATATCCCCTCTCTCCAGCCCAGGGTTCATGAGGAAGAAGCCACAACCCAATCAGGCTTCAGGTAACAAGTGTAAAATGGATTCCAACACAATGTAGGGCAGGCAAAGGTGCTTACTTCTCAGGAGAAAAGTGAGTTCAATTATTGAAATGATTAGTAAGATGGAAGAGGCTATCAAGGGGGCCTGCCACCCTGAGAATTATGGAGGTAGTTAAGAGAACAAGGTATCCATTAGAAAAATAAATAGGGAGGCATTAATGGTAGTGATCAATCTGTATAATCAGAAGCAATCAAGGAGAAAAAGATTAGAAGGCAAGGACTAACTGCTCCTTCACAAACAAAAATGTCATAATCTTCCTGCTTTCCTTTTCAAAGACAACCGACACAGATTTTGGACCCAGTATCTAAATATTAAGCTTGCCTAAGAGAAAGGAAACCCTAAGAGAACCTTAAAAGAAAGAAAATTCAAAGACACTGAAAGTTTATGAATAGTGATCATTTTCAGTTATTCCTTAAAGAGGACCTTTAGCCATTTATATTGGTTAATATCCTGTTTGGAGAGGCAGAATAATACCTTAGTGTCTAAGAAATGTTGGACATGGGAATACAATGATAACAATATCTTTGATGCATAACTGTAGTTCCAGAGTATCCAGTGAAATCTGTCTGGAATTCTGTTGTTAAATGCAATTGTTCTTCATGTCTCTTTCTTCCTCAGATATCAAAGTCTGTGTCTTCCACACATGCATATCTACACTGCAAGTTCTATTTGTCAAGATTCTAACCTACTGTTACTATTTATTCCCCTTCATTCTGGATCAGGACAAAACTTTCAATTGAGTGAGTTTGAATCAATTCTTCACTTTGAAGCAGATTTGTGCTACTGAGCCCATGCCAAATCAGCTAGTACACAGTAATCAACATATTATGAGCATGCTAGTAATATAATATTGTGTGTCAATATTGGTCAACCAAAGTGCTAAAGTAAGATATATAATCAACTCTGACCATATAAAAATAGTATTATTCCTCAGAAACTTTCTGTGGCTTCCCATATCTACCTTTACTATGGCCACAGAAACTTCTGGAATATGGTCTTGGTTTATCCATCCAGAATTGTTTGTAACTACACTTTTTATAATATGAACATTGCTCAGACTTTATTCCACAAAATGCCTGTGTATACCCTCTCTGCTTTCAAACTCTGTTTTACTGAATCACAATATCCAACCCTTCTCACAAGCCATCACTACTGCAATGGAACATAATCAGGAAAGAAAAAAAAGTAAGACCATGACTTTAATGCAGACCTCTGAGGATTCGAGGGAAAAAAAGAGTGCAGACCTCTCTTCTGAGGATTCGAGGGAAAAAAAGAGTGATTGTTGAAGTTATCTGAATGATTGTGCTTCGTAGACTGCTCATATGACACGTTGCTACACTTCCTTGAATAACAATATCAGATGATAGGTTTCCAGGAATGGAACCCTCACTCACAGTTTGGAGGTGACCAGCAGTAAATTCCCAACAAATCTATTGTAACTGGTAGGTCATAAAGAACTGTGAGGGAAATATAAATCTGCATACAAAAGGAAGTTATTACTGCTGGTATTTTACATTCTACACATTGTAATACAACAATAGATGACAAACATAGAAAACATAGATAGAGATAGGTAGGTAGATAGATAAATATAGATGATAAAGATAGACAGTATAGACAGACAGATTAGACTTTGACATACTGGAATTTAATCTTTGATTTAGGAGCTTTGTGAGAACCTACTCCCTCAGACCCCAGTCCCCTCACAAACTTTCCATACAGGGTAATCATCGACTTCTATGCATTTATAGAATTATTGCTCAAATCTTGCTCAGATAAATGCTAAGAACTTTCTTCTGCAACTTTCACTTTTCCTTTCTTTAAAAGTCTTCTCTTACCCTTTTCTAATTACAAGTCACATGATTAGAAATATTTTTACTGAATCCCAAATATTGTACCTCACAACCCAGTTTGTTGCCTGGTATACATTTCTGTATGCAAATATTACAAATAATGAATTTCTGTATAGAAATATCTCCATAAACATGTGATTGTAGGTAATCTGTGACCTTGTGAAAATCATTCAGTATCTTGGATATCTTTCTAATGTAATAAGGTAAAAATTGTTTGCATAGATGATTTGTAAAATTCCTTAGTAATTCCAGGAATTGTATTATACAACTGAGAGGGGATATTTGTGAATGAGTTTAGTTTTACTTGGGGGTTTGAGGCATGTTCTCTATCTCTGATACTAATATTCAGTGATCCACAAAGAGTGACATTAGAGATAGTCCTATAGGATGCATGTTAGTTATTCAAGAAAAACTGCATAGAAGTATATGAGGGGACACACTTTGTACACTATTTTAATTGAAAAAAGTTAAGGATCCAGTGGGAGGAGGAGGGGGGAGTATGGGAAGGGATGGGAAGGTGAAACAAAGAGGAGGCAACAATGCTTGATAAGAAATGTACTCGTTATCTTTCCCATGTAATTGTAACTCCTCTGTACAGTATTCTCACAATAAAAAAAGATAAAATATAAAGTATCTTTATGCTAAATGTGAGTAAAATAACCACGAGACTATATTACCATATTTATATCACTTTAAGACTCTCAATGTTAAAGGAATGAAAACTAACCCATTTTTTCATTTTTATTTATATATATTTTGTTTTTATTTTATTGTGAAGGTGTTTGTACAGTTACATAAGTGAAGGCAATGAATACATTTCTTGTCAAACATTGTTACATAAATCTAGTTTCCACTTTGTTGGCAACAGTAAATAATACTGAATTTTAAGAAAAGACTAAGCCATCACAATCTGAGCAATGAGTTACTGGGGGGAAATAGCCATCACTCTTCCAGAACCCTGAAACTCTATTTACAAGTTACTTTATCTTTTAATTTTTCTTCCTACTTTCTTCCTTTCCTTCCTTCTCTTCCTCCCTTCTTCTCTTCTCATTTTCTATCTTCTCCTCTCATTCCTTCCCTCCCCTCTTCCACCTCTTCCCTCGAAATGGAGATTTCCTCTTTTTCTTCTCATTTTTAGTAAGCATAATTTCTTTCAAATCCATCACAGTTTATCATTTTGGAGTAAAGATTAGAAAATGGTACTCTGTCTCTCATAAGTTAGTTACCTCTGAAACAGTATCTGGATTTGAAGAATGCCTCCTCTGTGGTGATGTAGCAGAATTAGTTACAAAGTTACACAGAGCAGAATTAGTCTTTAGTGAAATGAGAGTTGAAAGGTAACAATGAGAACAAAAGTAGTTAATATTTCCCTGTCTTAATGGGGTGGTTAGATCAGATCCGTTGAACAGTTAACAAGATCTATTTATAAGCTTTTTACTTACAAACATGAGGAAGAAAGACATTATGAGTTTCTGATTCTTTGACAAAACTTGTTTCTTGAGAAAATATAAACTATAAAAGAGCCAGTTCAGAAATGGCACTGTTAAATTTCACACTTGTTCATTAAGTACTCTGATCTGTGACAGTATGTAGCAGGAAAATAACCTTTATGAGAAATGAGAGCTCAGTAAAGTTGAATATTAATTTTATTTTAAAAGTTTTCAGGTTTTTATAATCTTAATAGCAGGACAAAAATGTGCTGACCATGCATAACCTAACAATGAACAATTCTCCCTGACAGTGAGCGAAGACCAACAAGCAGAGAAGAGATTGGAAAGATAAAATTATACATGACAACACCATAAAATATCAAAAATTTATGTGAATGCATAGTCCCTTCCATAAGAAAAATGAACTCTGGACTCATGTTAGTTCTCCTTTTAAATCTGAGGTTTGGGTAGCTTGCTCAGATTTTAAAAGTAATAGAATATACAGAGCTGCAACTGATTGCTTCTACCCCTTGTCCATTCCCTGCTCCCTAAAAGCCTGGTGACAGTGCAGAAAACATCGGAATATGGAAAGTTATCCGGTCATGTACTCAGAAGAGATTAATGCCTCTGCCCACAGAAATGAATAAAGGCAGTGAGATCCCCGAATATGCTGGCTGTACAGAACACTGAAAAGCAGAGAAAACAAGAAAATACTGCCTGGTGCTTCTTTTGGGGAGCTTAAACTCAGATGAAAAATGGGCTTTATTGTTATAGTGAAAACTAACTTCAGCAAATTAGATCTAACTGGTGCCCTATTTTCAACTCCACTCTCAGCATAATGTCTTCCATCAGTTCATAATTCAATGAGTGAAACATGGTACAATAAGATATCTACATAAACACAGAAATATTTCTATTTCTCAAAACACAATGGATGCTACACTTGATATAGGAGGCTGAAGAAAGAAAATTCTACTGAAGGAGTCACTGGTGTCAGGGTTGTATTTATAAAATTAGACAAAGTATCAGGCTGAATTTTCATTCTGGTGCTAAAGAACCTCAGAGGATTAAAAAGTCAGAGGAAGAAAATGGAATTCTAAATGAGCACAGATAAAATTTGAGCTATTTCTTTTCTTTAAATAGAATATTAAAAATAAAGTTGCTGGAGGAAGATATCGACAAATTTCAGAAATGAAAGGTACCTGAGAAATCATTTACTGAAACTACTGAAGAAAGAGATCTAGAGATTGAAGAGGAAAAAAAGAGCTGTGTTCATCATTATTAAGCTCTGTAAACTTGGGCCAGAACCTTTTGCGTCTCTGAGGCCCAGCCTCTAAACACCACAGTAACAATACTGCCTTCCTTATTGGATTGTGTTGGGTACTGAATAATGAAATGACATACACAAAGAATGACAGCAGTACCTGGCCTACAGTAAGTAATGGGAAATGACTGGAATGGAAAGTACTCACCTTTCCCTCTGACAGCCATACCTTAGAACTGACCCACCTGACTGATCCCCCACTCCCCTTCCCCCTCAACAAATGTACCCTCGGCTCTTGGAGAATAGAACCAGAGACCAAGACCATGTCTGGGTCTGATGCCCCCTGCAGATACACATGCTGACTGAAACCTTGAAGCTCCTCAGTCAAAATAATATTGTTCATCCGCCCCAGCCTCCATCTCACCCCATCTCACCCCACTTCCATCTGTCCTCAATGACTTTATTTTTTCCATCTAATCTTTAAAGGTACCCTAGTTGTAAGGGGTGGGGAGTTGCATCGTTTCTCCTTCAATGGGGCTGAAGGAGATTGGGTTGTCCTTCTCAAGTTTTCCTCCCAAATAAAATCTTGTGGACTAGTGAGTTCCACTTTTCTGCTCTTAGTCTTTTCTTACAGTAAGCACCTGGTAAAACATGATCTCTTAATGGTGATGCTGTTGAGCAAAGAGCCAACACTCTGATTTTATGATTCTCGATCAGGAACTGTCCATTGGGCATGGGACCCTAAATTCGTGGATTAAATATGTATTTATTTATATAAATATATATAAATAAATATATACATTTATATATCTTATATATATAAAACATAACACGAGTACACCATTGCATTTTATTATTTAAAATGCATTGCAAGACACTTAAAACAATTCTTTTTTAAAGTTTTGTTTTTTAATTTTAGTTTATTGTTAAGATGCTGTACAGAAGGGTAACAGTTACATGAGTAAGGTAATGAGTACATTTCTTGTCAAGCATTGTTACCCACTCCTTTGCTTTTTTCCTATGATCCCTTCCCTCCCCCAACACCCCCACCCTTCCCTCTCCCCAGAAGTTGTGTCTTGTGAGTATAGTGTTTTGTGAGTATCATTGCTGCAATGGGGCATCCTGTGTCCTTGTTTCATCATTTTTAAACAAAATAATTCTAAGAGAGCAAAAACAAAGTAAGCAACAAAGTTTGTAGGAGAAATGCATGTCGGGAAAACTCTGAATCTCCAAGTTGCTCATTTCTTCTGACATAAACAGATACAAATATGGGAGAGCTTTGCTTCCTGAGAACACAGGGATCACCCAGAGGTATAAAAGGGATGGAAAAAAAAAAAAAACAAATCTCTTTAGTTCCTATTGTACTTTCGCATCCTGTGCCAGAACATAAAATAGCCTTGGTAAGAAGGACTTGACGTCCACCCCAGGTGCCCTTGAGAGACGTTCCTAGCCTGCCCTGATGAAAGCAACATCCTGGAGATTTTGAAAAGCTTTCATCTGACATCACCAGAAATTTATCAGGAAGGTGTTGCACATCCATGATAGGGTGGTGATTCAGAACAGAGACTTTAGGGTCAGCTAGAAACCACTTTGAACAGAACCTCTGCTCAGGTCTATCGCACCCCCAGTGTTGTTAGTAATGGCACTGCCCTCATCCCCAAAGTTAGAGGATTAAACAAAGGAATGTGTGAGATATACATATGCAGTCGCAGGCACAGGTGAATCAGACAACTGTTAACAATTCCAAAAGGCTAGCAAAACATCAGCTATAAGGTTTAACATACCTGAATGTTTAAAAGCAGAAACCAGAGCAAGAATGAAGCTTATTTCCAGAGATATGATAGACAATAAAACGATAGCACTGTTTGAAGAATGTTTACAGGCAGGGCTGTGGAGACCAGAGAGGGTCAAGACAGAAAGCCCTCATGGCAGAGGAGAGAACAGAAGAGAGAATAAAGAGGAGTAAAGACCACTATGCCCAGTGAATTGCATCTCGGCTATCTAAGGCAATCAACTTGTCAAATAAGTGAAGGGAAGAAACCTTGGAGGTGCTTTTCTTTAAAAAGTACTGAACAGCCACACACCAGGAGTTCATACTTAACATTTAGCTACACAGGAGGGTGAGCACTGAGGATCTCAGTTTGGTGGTAGCTTAGGACCATGAGACTCTCACTTATCTCCAAACAATGATCCAAAACAAGCCAGAAGCAGATCTGTGACTCAAGGGGTAAAGCACTAGCCTTGAGAAAGAGAAGAAAAAGAAAAGCTCAGGAACAGCATCCAGTCTCCCCCTCCCTCCCAAAAGTACTAAATATCCTCATAACATTTCCAGTATAAAATGGAGGTTTCAGTCTATAGATCTACAACTAGATTTCAACCAGCAAGGAAAAGACTGTATTACAGAAATGTGGCACCACTATGGACATTCCATCCAACCAAATACTTGGGCAAGGCAGTGTGTACAAGAGGCAGGTTGGCACCATCCTGATCCGTGAGAGGACTCAGCCCTGGGAAAGAAGTATACCTGGGGCTCTAAGAAGGCTTCTTGTCTTAGGATCAACCACACTAAAGCATCATGTCACCTGGATTTCCCATCCTGGGAAGAAGATATGCCTTTGTGAAGAAAGAAGGGAGGAGGAGGAGGAGGAGGAGGAGGAGGAGGAGGAGGAGGAGGAGGAGGAGGAGGAGGAGGAGGAGGAGGAGGAGGAGGAGGAGGAGGAGGAGGAGGAGGAGGAGGAGGAGGAGGAGGAGGAGGAGGAGGAGGAGGAGGAGGAGGAGGAGGAGGAGGAGGAGGAGGAGGATAAACTAGGCACTGGTGGCTCATGCGTGTAATCCTAGCTACTCAGGAGGCTAAGATCTAAGGATCGCAGTTTGAAGCCAGCTGGGGCAAGAAAGCCAGTGAGATTCTTGTTTCCAATTTATCACACACACAAAAAAAAAAACCACTAGAAGTGACACTGCGGCTCAAGTGGTAGAGTGCTAGCTTTGAGCAAACAAGAGTTGGGGAACAACACCCAGGTTCTAAGTTAAGCCTCAGGATGGAGAGACAAAAAAAAATCAAGCTACAAAAAAAGTGTTTAGTGCAAAACTCAAAAGACTAAAACCTAAAATATATAAATATGCAAAGTATCCATGGACACTATCATACCCTAATAATAGCTATGGAAACCAGATATAACATGGTCATTCATGAGTTTATTTGTTCTATCTGCTAATAACTTTCTGTAGCAAATGTTTCTCATACACAGCGCTTCAAATCTACCTTCCTCTGGGAATCCCAAAAGATTAATCAATATTTGTAAAAATATGCAGTTGTTTAGAAATCCTTGAGAATAAGGTTGACCTCCCTCACAGCTGTTTATTTTCTTTAATTAAAGATCATGTCATGAATGTATTAGATACCAAGTCATTGCCATCACAAGCTATTGCTAAAAACTAGGATAGTCACAGGTATTCGGTCTATTTCTTTTTTTTTATTACAAAAGGGTTCATTCAACATGTCAGTAAGTGAGTACCATGCATCTTGATCCATATCGACCCTTTGCTCATTCTCTCTGCCCCTACCTCTCCCAACCCCACCCAACTCTTCATTTTACCTAGCTCCCTTTTCTCATATATACATTGAATATTATGTTGGTATTTGTTCACTCTTCTCTCTCTATTTGTCTGCTTCTCTCCCTAATACTTCAAGTTCCAGATTCCCAATATTCACTTTGTTAAACTGTAAGTTAGTCATTCAAAGGAGAGGTCTATTTCTGAATAAATCTCTCTACATCATTAACAAGTTCAGCTTCTTTATTCCTTTGGGAACAATGTGGGGTGTTTCACATTACCTGTCAGTAAGCTGCCATTTTTAGAGTTAAGCAAAAGAGAAGAAAGGAGTGATGATCAGTCCGAAATTCTGCAGGGAAGTTCTTGTGGAGAAGACTTCTCCTGAATCCCAAACAGAAGAGAAACATTTTATCTGCCTTTACCCAAAAAAATCCAGAGCACTGGAGTAGGTGGGAAATGTATCTTGGGATCATACCAGTCACCTCCCCAGGGGTTTTGTGAGAATCTGGGCAGATTTGACAGAGACAGCTGCAGAACTTTATAGCTGACAATTAAGAAGTGCTGAGCCACACTGGTATGAAATTGCAGCATTAAGGACCTGAAGCTGCAAAAGCAGCTGTGCTGAGAGCTCGGCTCAGCACTTTCACCAGCCTCCTCCAAGCCAGGAGACAGGACAGGGGGAGGAACTGGCTAGGAGGGAGCAGCCCTAGCAGTTATGGTACATACACGGGCCACCACAAGAGACCCTCCTCCATTTCTCTGGAGAAAATCTCTGCAGATTCAGGGAGGGGCGAAGTTGGAAATGGGATTTTTCTCCAATAGATTATGTATTGGCCTGTACGGGATAATTTTAAAAAAAAAATTCAATCTAGTTATATGGTCATTTATACATTGTTTATGAGCTTTTTAGCTCATCTGATAAGGTTATCCTATATGTATACTAATTATTGCAAATCAGGGAAACCACAGGACCTAAATTTTTTTGGGACTGGGTAACTTCACTTAATATGAATTTTTCTAAGTCTTTCCATTTCCTAACAAATGGGGCAATGTCGTTCTTTCTGACGGGAGCATAGAATTCCATTGTGTATATGTACCACATTTTCTTAATCCATTCATCTACTGAGGAGCATCTGGATTGGTTCCATATCTTAGCTATGGTGAATAATGCTGCGATAAACATAGCTGTGCTGGTAGCTTTAGTATGGCCTCGTTTGTGATTGTTTGGGTAAATGCCCAAAAGTGGGATTGCTGGGTCATAGGGGAGCTCTATGTGGAGTCTTTTGAGGAACCTCCATACTGCTTTCCAAAGTGGCTGAACAAGTTTACACTCTCATCAACAATGCAGTAGGGTTCCCTTTTGGCTACATCCTCTCCAGCATCTGTTGTTATTAGATTTCTTGATTATAGCCATTCTGATTGGGGTGAGGTGAAATCTCAATGTTGTTTTGAATTGCATTTCTTTTATGACCAAAGAAGTTGAGTGTTTTGTCATGTGTCTACTGGCCATTTTTATTTCCTTGAACTCCAAGATATGGACACAGGAGGTCTGTCTTTATTGTTACTGTTTTAAATGTACCATGTGATTTCATTATTTTTTGTTGTTGTTGTTTCCTTTGTATGTTCTTTCCCCTATGGCATATCCCCTGTTGTCACAGTACTTGATTTTGATGTCCTGCATCTTGTATATACATATGTCTAATCTGGGGAGGGGAAAGGGAATAACAAAACGCTGAAACAAGGGTCATCCTTGACCCATTGCAACAAGGATACCCACTGGCAGTATATTGAAAATGAACTTTACAATATCAGGCAGCTGGGGGGGGGGGGTAAGGGTGTGGGAGCTGGGGGAGGGAAGAGATAGTAGGACAACAAGGAAGGGAAGGAGGAAGGAGTAACAATGATCAACAAGTAATGTACTCATTGCCTTCCTCATGTAACTGTAAACCCTTTGTACAACATCTTAACAATAAAATAAAATTTAAAAAATAATTAAATCTGAGAGGGGGAAAGAGATATGAAAGAATAGTGAAAAGAATGGACAGCGTTTTGTACACATACACACACACACACATCATAATGAGCCCAGTAAATCATAATTTGAAAAAAAATAAGGAGGTCAGTGATCAATGGGAATTGGTGAAAGCGTAGACTTGCTCAAAAGGCACTTCGTATGAGTATGGAAATGTTACTATGAAAACTCTTCATATTCCAAATCTATGTTAATTAAAAAAGAAAAAAGTTGTAGTCCAGGTTTCTATTAGAAGGTCAAGTATGTATAGCAAAGGTTCAGGGAAACATTTATCTAAAAGTTTATGTAGAAAGTATTTTAAATTATGTAATTAAATATTTGTCAGTCAGAAACCAATTCAAGGATATTGTGTAGATGCATTAGGTTAAAAAAATAGCAAACGCAACCACACATTTTATTGATGGAATTGGAATTTCTGTTTATACAAACTAAAATTTGGATACTTATTGCAAAATACTGTTTCTTTTTCTTTTTTTACTTACAAATTTTACTGAAGTGTACAAACACTACTGGAATTGGGGCCTGGGACCGACATCTACATGGTAGTTTTTAAATTTTTTGCATAGAGTGCTGCCTGACTCATGAAAAAGTTATCAGCAAATTATAGTAATCATTATTATCATTAAAGTTGATTGTTTTAAATTATTAATAGCTGAAAAATGTAATTTTTGAATATCTAGAGTTCTCCTGATCTATCCAGTCCTGATGAGCAGTACAGATGCTCATGTGGACACTGCTAGGCTCTGACATACATTCACAGAGATATCAAAGAATTTTAGGATGAGGATATAAAACAACTCAGCACTTATTTTTTCCAGAGTACTCTTTAAATCCAAATACTTTGATACTATACAGTGCAAATTAAAGCATAAGTGAAGCTAGGTCCTGAACTTAAAACTGTTCACAGCTCCAGCATGGAGACATATGAGAAAGCCATCGTTACAGAGTGATGAAGTGTCATGGTGCCCAACTAGAGGTACAATAAAGGACATTCTGGGAAAATAATCCACAAAATGGTTTCTCACAAAGAAAGAGAGAAAATTGTAGACTGAAATCTGAAATTGAGACCAGTTAAATTCCACTAATTGGTTTTAGACTTGAGTCTGATCATTTAAATGGAGGATTTGAGAAGCAGTTCCTGTTGTCCTCAAGCTATATTAGAGCAATAGCGGAGCTCAAACAGAAGGTTGGATTTTGATGAGGGTAGGCAATCTGCCTTCCTCATAGATGGAACAGAGGAAAAATAAGTACTAAAAGAAAACTGCTTTATTTTATTTTGGGAAAAGTTATTTTATTTTTATTGGCAAATAATAATTATGAATGTTGATGGGTATGTGTGAGATATTTCCTTTCATGAATATATTATGTAACAAATGAAGCAAGGTAGGTAATATAATCATCACTTCAAACTTCTATTGTTTCTCAAAGGTAAGTAGATTCTAAAAACAGAAAAACAAAAAACAAAAAACAAAACTCCCTTCTGGCCAGGCACTGGTGGCTCATGCCTGTAATCCTAGGTACTCAGGAGGCTGAGATCTGAAGATTGTGGTTCAAAGCCAGCCCGAGCAGGAAAGTCCATGAGACTCTTATCTCCAATTAACCACCAGAAAACAGGAAGTGGCTCTATGGCTTAAGTGGTAGAGCGCTCATTTTTAGGTGAATTGCTGAGGGATAGTGCCCAGCCCCAGGATTCAAGCCTCACGACAGACACACACACATATACAAACACAAAAAAACTCCCTTTTAGATATTTTGAGAATCTTAATGCATTAGTGTTAACTACAGTCATTCCACTGTACAATGTAACAGCACATTTTATTTCTCCTGTCTCTCTCTGTCTCTGTCGTGGTCTCTCTTCCTCTCTCTCTGTCTCTGTCTCTGTCTGTCTGTCTGTCTCTGTCTGTCTGTCTCTGTCTGTCTCTGTCTCTGTCTGTCTCTCTGTCTCTGTCTCTGTCTCTGTCTCTGTCTCTGTCTCTCTCTCTCTCTCTCTCTCTCTACCCTTGGTAGATGAGAAATGAAAAATCATATACAATCCTCTCTTGGTATCCACAAGAGATCAATTGCAGGTCTTTCCTCCCTTTTTCTCCCCTTGACTACCAAAACAATCAAATGAGTATTTGTATATAGTCTCCTGTTCACCTTATATCATTTGTTAATACTTACTACATTATAAATGTCATGTTAATATTGGTTGTTAACTAATATTGTTTAGGGAATAATGACAAGAAGAAACATGTTTCCAAGTCTTTCCATTTCCTAACAAATGGGGCCATGTCATTCTTTCTGATGGAGGTATAGAATTTACATATATATATATTTATATATATACTTACATATATAAATTATATATATACGCATATGTATATGTATATATGTGTGTATATATATATATATATATATGTGTGTGTGTGTGTATCTATAGATATGTGGCAGATATCACATTTTCTTGATCCATTCATCTACTGAGGAGCATCTGGGTCAGTTCCATATCTTAGCTATGGTAAATAATGCTGCAATAAACATAGTTGTGCTGGTAGCTTTAGTATGGTCTTGTTTGTGATCATTCAGGTAAATGCCCAAAAGTGGGATTGCTGGGTCATAGGGGAGCTCTATGTGGAGTCTTTTGAAGAACCTCCATACTACGTTCCAAAGTGGTTAAACAAGTTTATACACCCACCAACAATAGGTCTCATGGTTCCCTTATTTGCAATAGCTAGTATATGCCTGAGATGAGCAGAAAAGGTCAGATAAGATGATGTTAAGCAAAATGAACCCCAAGATAAGGACATAAGTGTATATTTTTTCTTCCTTGCTATTGTTTCTAACATATTTATAAGGTACTATGGTGATTTTTTTGTTGCTTTGTATGTCCCTCCCCCACGGTATAACCTGTTTTCACTGTATTTGATGTTGGTATAATTTGGGGAACGGAATGGAAAAAAACAGATTGCTTAAATAGGGATACAGGTGGACCCATTGCAACAATGAGATGTACAAGACGCTATATCGAAAAACAAACTTTACAATTTTGGCAGGGGGAGGCAGGGATGGTAAGGGGAAAAAAAGGAGGAGGCAACAATGCTTGATAAGAAATGTACTCATTACCTTGCTCATGTAATTGTAACCCCTCTGTACAGTATTTTCACAATAAAAACATTTATAAAAAGAAGAAACATGGGGCTGGGAAGGTGGCTCAGTGGTAGAGCGCTTGCCTTGCATGCATGAGGCCCTGTGTTCGATTCCTCAGCATCACATATGCAGAAAAAGCCGCAAGTGGCGCTGTGGCTCAAGTGGTAGAGCACTAGCCTTGAGCTGAAGAGCTGAGGGACAGCGCCCAGGCCCAGAGTTCAGGCCCACGACCGGATCCAAAGAAAAAAGAAGAAGAAACATGTTTGCATACCTTCAGTACCATTGTAATGGATTTTTCTGAATAATTCTGATGAATCAATTCTGTGGATAAAGAACACCACAATAAAGAGGCTGAACATTATGCGAACTTTGTTTCTCTGGGTCTGACTTACTTAATAATTCCCTCATGTGTGCTAGCTAGAATCTGCCTATCAATCTATAATAAAACATGTTGGGTGTATGTAACTGGTTACACATGTATTAACTGAAATGTGGTAGACTTCTTATAGAGATCCCAGATAGTGTAATTGCTTAGAAAGACAAAGTCAAAGCCCCAAAAGAAAGCACCAGGAAAAGGGAACTTGCAAGAGTGGGAGGAGGACCAAGTAGACAGTACATGAATGAAGAAGGGAAGGTGGAGGAGAATGAAGTCAATAGTTCATTGTATTTATCCTGCTTTCTATGCCCTTTGCCATGCAAAAGCTCTGCAGTGTAATGCAATCCCATTTGTCCAACCTTTCTGTGATTTGTTGTGTTTCTGGGCCTTTAGTAAGAAAATTTTGGCCTGTAACAAGGAGCCCTAGAGTTTCTTTTATTCCTTCCTGTAAGGTTTTCAGAGTGTCTTCTTTTACTTCAAAGTCTTTGATCCATTTTGACTTGATTCTGATGTGGCTCTAACTTTAGTTTTCTAGAGGTGTTTAACCAATCTTGCCAGCACCGTTTACTAAAGAAGCTGTCTTTCTTTCATTCTATTTTTTTGGCTCCTTTATCAAAGATTAGGTGGCTATAGATCTGTGGGTTTGTTTCTGGGTCTTCACTTCAATTCCATTGGTCTTCATGTCTGTTCTTGTGCTAGTACCAAGTTGTTTTGATTACTGTGGCTTTGTAATAGAATCTGAAGTTTGATATTGATATTCTGCCAGCACTGTTCTTTCTGCTAAGGATTGTTTTTGCTACGTGCGGTCTTTTATTATTCCATGTGGATTTTTTGATTGATTGGAAGATTTCCACTAGCCATAAACATGCAAAGGCCTCATATCTACAATATACTTAGAACTCAAATAATTAAAGCCCCCAAAAGCAAATCCTCAAAGAAACAACCACCCCATTAATAAGTAGGCTAAAGATTTAGAGACTTCTCTGAAGAGGAAATAAGAATGCCCAATAGACACATGAAGAAATGTTCACCATCTCTGGCATAAAAAAACAATGCAATCAAAACAACTTTGGGATTCTTCCTCACCCTAGTTAGAATAGCCATTATTAAGAAAACAAATAATAACAGATACTAGCTGGGATGTGGCCAAAGGGAAGGCTATTGCATTGTTCATGGGAGTGTAAACTTATTCAACCACTCTGGAAAGCAGTATGGAGGTTCCTCAAAAGACTCCATATAGAGTTTCCCTATGACCCAGCAATCTCACTTCTGGGCCTTTACCCAAATGACTACAAACAAGGCCATACTAAAGCTACGAGCACAACTATGTTTATTGCAGCATTATTTGCCATAGCTAAGATATGGAACCAACCCAGATACCCCTCAATAGACGAATGGATCAAGAAAATGTGATGTATGGATGTGTGTGTGTTTGTTTATGTTTACATATATATATATATATATATATATATATATATATATATATATATATATATATATATATATGCACACCCACAATGGAATTCTTTGTTTCCATCAGAAATGAAATGTTAGGAAATGGAAAGACTTAGAAAAAAATCATACTTTTTTCCAAGTCTTTCCATTTCCTAACAAATGAGACAATGTCATTCTTTCTGATGGAGGCATAGAATTCCGTTGTGTATATATACCACATTTTCTTGATCCATTCATCTACTGAGGGGCATCTGGGTTGGTTCCAGATCTTAGCTATGGTAAATAATGCTGCAATAAACATAGTTGTGCTGGTAGCTTTAGTGTGGTCTTGTTTGTAAACATTTGGGTAAATGTCCAAAAGTGGGATTGCTGGGTCATAGGGGAGCTCTATGTGGAGTCTATTGAGGAAACTCCATACTACTTTCCAAAGTGGTTGAACAAGTTTACACTCCCACCAACAATGCAGTAAGGTTCCCTTCTGTCCACATCCCCTCCAGCATCTGTTGTTATTAGAGTTCTTGATTTTAGCCATTCTAACTGGGGTGAGGTTGTATCTCAATGTTGTTTTGATTTGCATTTCTTTTATGGCTAAGGGGGTTGAGCATTTCTTCATGTGTCTATTGGCCATCCTTCTTTCTTCTTCAGAGAACTTTCTCTTTAAGTCATTAGCCCACTTATTTATTGGGCAGTTGTTTCTTTGAGGATTTGTTGTTGGGGGATTTAATTTTTTGAGTTCCAGATATATTTTAGATATGAGACCCTTGTCCATTGTATGGCTAGTGAAGCTCTTCTCCTAATCCGTGGGCTTTCTATTGATCTTGCTAGCTATGTCCTTTGCCATGCAGAAGCTCTGCAACTTCATGCAATCCCATTTGTCCAACCTTTCTTTGATTTGTTGTGTTTCTGGGTCTCTATTAAGAAAATTTCGGCCTGCGCCAAGGAGACCTAGAGTTTCTCCTATTCCATCCTGTAATGTTTTCAGAGTGTCTGCTTTGACTCCGAGGTGTTTGATCCATTTGGAGTTGATTCTGGTGCAGGGTGATATATAAGGATCTAGCTTTAGTTTTCTAAAATTATATTAAGTGAAGTAAGCCAAGCCCAAAAAAACATAGGTCCCATGGTTTCCCTTATTTGTAATATCTAGTATATGTATGAGTTAAGCAGAAAAGGTCAGATAAGGTGATGTTAGGGAAATAAACCCTATGATATGTATTCAAATGTTTTTTTTTTTTTTCCAGGCGATTGTTTCTAACGCATTTATAAGATTATCTCTTTGTTGCTTTGTATGTCCCTCCCCCAGAGTATAATCCCTGCTTTCACTGTATTTGATGTGGGTATAATTTGTGGAGGGGAAAGGGAACAACAAGTCGTTTAAATAAGGATACAGGTGGACCCGTTGCAACAATGAGAATGAGAAGTACAAGTTGTCATGCGGAAACGAACTTTACAACTTGGTGGGGGGCGGGGGGGGGGGGGCGGCGGAGGCTGGGAAGGGATGGGAAGGGTAAACAAAGGAGGAGGCTACAATGCTTGATAAGAAATGTACTCACTGTTGTTTTGATTTGCATTTCTTTTATGGCTAGGGATGTTGAACATTTCTTCATGTGTCTATTGGCCATCCTTCTTTCTTCTTCAGAGAAGCTTCTCTTTAGGTCTTTCGCCCACTTACTTATTGGGCAGTTGTTTCTTTGAGGATTTGTTGTTGGGTGGTTTAATTTTTTGAGTTCCAAGTATATTTTAGATATGAGACCCTTGTCCGTTGTATGGCTAGTAAAGATCTTCTCCCAATCCGTGGGCTTTCTATTGATCTTGCTAGCTATGTCATTTGCCCTGCAGAAGCTCTGCAACCTTATACAATCCCATTTGTCCAACCTTTCTTTGATTTGTTGTGTTTCCGGGTCTCTATTCAGAAAATTTCAGCCTGAGCCAAGGAGACCCAGGGTTTCTCCTATTCCATCCTGTAATGTTTTCAGAGTGTCTGCTTTGAGTTCAAGGTCTTTGATCCATTTGGAGTTGATTCTGGTGCAGGGTGATATATAAGGATCTAGCTTTAGTTTTCTACATGTAGTTAACCAGTTTTGCCAGCACCATTTACTGAAGAGGCTGTCTGTCTTCCATTCTATTGTTTTAGCTCCCTTATCGAAGATTAGATGGCTATAGGTCTGTAGGTTCATTTCTGGGTTTTCAATTCTATTCCATTGGTCCTGAGGTCTGTTCTTATGCCAATACCAAGCTGTTTTGATTACTATGGCTTTATAGTAGAGTTTGAAATTTGGTACTGATATTCCTCCAGCAGTGTTCTTTCCGTCGAGGAGCGTTTTTGCTATTCGGGGTCTTTTATTGTTCCATATGAATTTTTGGATTGCCTCTTCTATTTCCTTGAAGAATGAGGGTGGAATTTTGATAGGTATTGCGTTGAATTTGTAGATAGCCTTGGGAAGTATTGCCATTTTCACGATGTTAATCTTTCCAATCCAGGAGCATGGGAGGTTTTGCCATTTTTTAAGTTCTGTGTTGATTTCCTTTGAGATATCACCTCACTCCAGTTAGAACAGCAAAAATCAAGAACTCTAACAACAACAGATGCTGGAGGGGATGTGGACAGAAAGGAACCTTACTTCATTGTTGGTGGGAATGTAAACTTGTTCAACCACTTTGGAAAGCAGTATGGAGGTTCCTCAAAAGACTCCATATAGAGCTCCCCAATGACCCAGCAATCCCACTTTTGGGCATTTACCCAAATGACCACAAACAAGGCCACACTAAAGCTACCAGCACAACTATGTTTATTGCAGCATTATTTACCATAGCTAAGATATGGAACCAACCCAGATGCCCCTCAGTAGATGAATGGATCAAGAAGATGTGGTATATATACACAATGGAATTCTATGCCTCCATCAGAAAGAATGACATTGCCCCATTTGTTAGGAAATGGAAAGGCTTGGAAAAAATTATATTAAGTGAAGTAAGCCTGGCCCAAAGAAACATAGGTCCCATGGTTTCCCTTATTTGCAATATCTAGTATAGGTATGAGTCAAGCGGAAAAAGTCAGAGAATGTGATGTTAGGAAAACGAACCCTCAAATTTGTATTTTAATGTTTTTGTTTCTTTCATGCATGTGTTTCTAACGCATTTATAATATTATTTCTTTGTTGCTTTGTATGTCCCTCCCCCAGTGTAACCCCCGCTTTCACTATATTTGATGTCAGTATAACATGTGGAGGAGACGGGGACAAACAAGTCGTTTAAGGATTCAGGTGGACCTGTTGCAACAATGAGAAGTACAAAATGTCATGTCAAAACCAGCTTTACAATGTCGGTGGGGGGGGGGGGGGGAGGGGGAGTATGAATAGGTGGGGGGAGGGGGGAGGCTGGGAAGGGAGGTGAAGGGTAAACAAAGGAGGAGGCTGCAATGCTTGGTAAGAAATGTATGCATTTTCCTGCCCATGTAATTGTAACCCCTCTGTACAGTCTGTTCTCAATTAAAATAAAATAAAATAAAATAAAATAAAAAATAAAATAAAATGCATTTCAAGAAACGGAAAAAAAAAAAAGAAAAAGAAATGTACTCACTCTCTTGCCCATGTAATTGTAACCCCTCTGTACAATATTTTCACAATAAAGAAAAATCCATTAGAAAAAAAAAGAAAAAGAAAAAAATCATACTAAGTGAGGTAAGCCAGACCCAAAGAAACATAAGCCTCATGTTTTCCCTTATTTGCAACAATTAGAATACATCTAGGATAATCTTAGATGAGCAGAATAGCTCAACAGCTACACACATATGAGCTTATAAGATGGCACTAAGTGAAATGAACTCCAAGACGAGGACACAAATGGTTTTTCTTTGTTGTTGTTACTGTTTTTATTGTGATTTTTTTTGTTTCTTTTGTGTGTTCTTCCCCTTATGGTATATCCCCTGTTGTCACTGTATTTGATTTTGGTACCTTGGTATTGTTTGTACATTTATCTGAATTAGGGAAGGAAGGAAGGCAACAGAATGGTGAGAAAAGGACAGGGGAACCAATACAACAGTGATATTCCCAAGACAATATGTTAGAAATGATCTGTCCAGGTTGGGGGCGTGGTGGGGATGGGAGGGAGGGAAAGTAGGAGAAAAATGAAGGAAAGGATAACAAGTTTGACAATAAATATACTTATTACCTTAGTTATGTAACTGTAACCCCTCTGTACATCACCTTGACATAAAAAGAAGAAAAAGAAAAAAATGCATTGTATATACTATAAAATTAAGAACAAGACAGAAAGGGTGGGCCAACAAGGGAGGGGAGAGAATGTTGAAAGTGTGACACTGAACCAAATGCACTATATTCATAAACTTCTTTGTTGAATGGCAACTCCTTTATACAAGTATGTAATGATAACAAAATGGGGCCTTAATAACCTATAAATGTGCACACAAACATATTTTTACTTGTGTATGTATGTCTGTCTGTGATAAACACTCACTGTTCCTCAGATACTACTGATGTGTCTCTAACGTGATCTTCTGTTTATCTAATGACAGTTTATTCATTGGTCAAAATTTACCTGTCTTTATTCTTCATCTTGTTGCACTCTAAGTTAAATCAAAGCATGGCAGTCTTTGAAGGACAGAAGTTGTTGTCATACTTCAAAAGATGAAATGGGAGGACCTGGGATAAAATTATATGTATGTAGAGTATATTGGACACCCAACTATTTGGTCCAAAAGATTAATTATTTCTCATATGTGCAAAAGGAACAGGAAGAATATACATCAAGGTGTGAGTGAATACCAAAGTTCAGATATGACTGAGGGTGCACCTTATGGCCTCTGTGTTACGTTTGCCCTTTGTGAGGTAATAAGACTATGAAAATTAATCTATAGTGATTAGAGGTGCAAATTTTTAGCAGTGATTAGGATTCCATGAAGTCACTGGGGTGGAACCTGCTTGTTAGGATATTGGTGACTTTGTAAGAAGAGACAGCAGCATGCATGCTCTGTCTCTCACTATGCAGTAACCTGTGTCACCTTGAGACTCTGGTGTCTACAAGTCCATCACCACATTCAACCCTGAGTCACTAGACTGTGAGTCAAACAGACATCTTTTCCTGATAAAGTTATGCAGCCTCAGGTATTCCATTAGAGTAATGGAAATCAGAGTGAATACAGTATACATCTTACTTTAGAATGAGAATGAAGTTAAATAGAGAGATTTCCTTCTTTGAGAGGAAAGATCTATCCCAGCTACTTTATTTCAATTGAAAGAATTAGGAGGTAGAATGATTGCAGACTTACATCTTTCTTGCAGCAGAAATGGAATCATTTTCAGTATCATTGAGAATGTTTTAAATGACAGCAGCTTGAGGATGGAGGGAAATTAACATCTTTTAAATTTTTGTCATTATGTTTTCTTTAAATTTTCTTTAAAAATCAAGGCTACCATTCAGCATGAGTGCTTAAGCATGTAATGTATATTTAAAGCATTATATAATAAAAAATCTTACACTGTTGAAATGAGGAAATACCATCTAATTATCTTGTAAGTATGTATAACACTAGTCTATCTTAATGTGGAATCCATATTGGTATAATTAAGCAATGATAAGCACAGTACAAGCTAAATAAAGACTGTAAAAAATATATCATACCATTTGCAAAGAAATGGAAAGACAGAAGAATAGCATTAAGTGAAGTTGGGACCAGAGAGACACCAGTTGAATGTTTTCACTTATATGTAAATGCTAGAATTAGTTTATAAGCATGTAAATAAATATGTTTGGTAGTATTAAAATATAGACAAATATATTAATTGAAATATAATAGATTCAAGAGAGAACTCAAAGAGTGTAATTTCTTAGAAAGGTAAGGTCAAAATTAAACACAATAAACACTAGGAAGCATGCACTTGAAAGGATTGAGGAGGTGTCAAGGGGAGGGTTAAACCAATGAAGCGGAGAAGACAGAGAAGTACAGTCAAGAATTAAATGTACATTCTGCAAAATTAAGAAAACTGAGAGCCGGGCATCCGTGACTCACACCTGTAATCTTAGCTACTCAGGAAGCTGAGATTTGAGGATCAAAGCCAGCCTGGGCAGGAAAGTCTCTGAGACTCTTATCTCCAATTAACCACCAGAAAACCAAAAGTGGCACCGTGGCTCAAGTAGTACAGCACTTGCCTTGAGCTGAAGAGCTTAACAACAGCACTCAGGCCTAGAGTTCAAGCCCCATGACCAACAAAAAGAAAGAAAAGTGAGGAAAAGGGTGGGTTGGGAGGTATGGGTAAGAACATTGAAAGTGGTGACATTGATATAGATGCATGGCACTCCTAAACTGCTTTGTTAAATGACAACTCCTTTGTATAACTACTTAAAGATAATAAAAATCTTAAAAATAAAACCTTTATATTCCCATAGGAGACATACTCTCCTTTCCCTATCCGGAAAAATATTGGCCATTCCACCATGAGACTTTCATTATTGCATTGAATAAGGTGCTAAGATCTAACTAGTTTGCATCACTAACATACTAGTCTTCATAGCATTTAATTATATCTTTACACTTAATATCAAAATCAATCAAAAATCTCTATAATATCCTTATTTAGCTCCAAAATATTATCTGAAGATATATTTGTGGTGAATTCATTTAGGCTTATTGGTTGGATTGTGTGAGACTCATTTTGAAATTCAAATATTTCCTCTAGCACTAATTGGAAATTTAACCCCATAAAACTGTTTTGATGCTCAATAGCCTGCCATTATGCTTAATTTATCTAAAGGGAACAGTATGGGGCTGATGATTCAGAAGGATGAGTCAGAATCCTTAGGATATAATTCTATGGTAGAAGAATACTGCAAACAATTATTTCATTTCTAGCCAGTACTTAGATAAATAATGCATAGTGTTATAACCCAGCATGAGACTCGATATTTTGATGTAGGAACAGCTTTGTTCTTTCTCATAGTACAATGAATATCTGGTTAGATGTCACTGTAGATGATTAATTATTTGTTAAAATGACATATAATTTTTTGCCTCTTCATTTGTGTACTTTATTGTATATAGTTTCTATGAACTCCTCAGTGTCCAAATAGTAACACAGATGTATATTCAGGAACCAAGGAATTAGCCCTAGAAATGAGCCTCTGGCCAGACCTTTTCTGCATCACAGAAATGAATGGGATATTTTGCAGAAAAGAAAGAAACACAAAGCTTGACTTTCAGGGTTAGCATCCAAATTATTCACCGTATTCTATTGAGATCACTTTTTGTTGTACCAGTCCCAGTGCTTGAACTCAGGACCTAGTCTAGTGCACTAGCAATCTATCACTTGAGCCATAGCTCCACTAGCAGCTTTTTAAAATTTATTTATTTATTTATTTATTTATTTTCTGGTTAATTGGAGATAAGCATCTCATGGCCTTTCCTGCTTTTCTGGCTTTGAATTGAGATCCTCTGATCTTAGATCTCAACCTCGTAGGTAGCTAAGATGATAGGCATGTACCACTGGCACCTGTCTGAAACCGTATTATGATACAGGAATATTTGGGGTGTTTGTTCGTTTGAACTCAGCTCCCACTGACTTCCCATAGAGTGTGTGCCTTTGTCATTGTGAAGGCCTCAAGTTCATCTGTCAATGGATCTAAATATATAATGTGTTATCTGTCAATCGTATGCTAAAGGAGAAAATATTCAAGCAAATATTTTGTTCTATGGAAATAATCAGAGTGAGTTGAATTCCAGGGGAGTTCTCAGTCTAACCTATCATCATGGACACTTACTTAGCTCAGGCCTCTGTGAAGTCTGTCCTGCTGATAAAAGGTACATTGCACTGTCTTTAGCACCTCTGCTCAGTTGCTGAGACAGCGACCTTGAATCATTCAAAAGAATGGATGAACAATGTGTAAAGGAATGTCAGTCCTAGAACCAGGGAGTTGTAATTACCCACATCGTGGTCAGTTAATCAGAGGAAAAAAGCAGACTTTGTAAACAAAGTTTTGACAGTATGTGTTTACGCAAATTAAAATATATTCAGTTCATGTCTTCTTGAAAACTACCAGCAAAACTAAATTATGTACATTTAAAATAAATTCAAATCTGGTTTCTGGGACAGAGGTAAACGGATTCAAGTTCTTTTTTCTGTATTTTCTCTAGTCCCATTGAAGATCAGAAAATAATTTAAAACAAACTAAAGAAAGACATTTGGATATTGACAGGGAAAAATAAGAGAAAGGACCTAAAAAAACTTGAATATGAAACTCTAATTTCTTAAATTCTAGTCTCTGGGTTTTTTCTAACATTCATTACTCTTATCTAAATATTTATGAGACAAGCCTACTGCTATTCCACATGTACATTAACTTGCTCTTCCTCACTTTGTATTGAATTTGGAGGTAGTTTGAAGAAATCTTGAAAATATGTTTTCAAAACACATTTGATATAGGCATGTATTTTCTTGGAGGTATAATAAATTGAGACATGGCATGCACAGAGGCATAAATGCATTCTTATTTTCCTTAAGAAGTTGCCTGTAGTTTGCTGCACAGGAAAGGCAACTAATGTGACAGACCTCTATCTATCTATTAAAGCACTGCCACATTAATTCCAGAAACAATCTTTACTTTCTACTGTGCATGCTGCTGGAAAGAAAAGAGAGCCATAACCTTTTCCACCCACAATCCACAGGTAGAGGAGACACCTGCAGAATCACTGATGGAATGTAGCACTTCAAGCTATGTTAGGAGAAGAAGAAAAAAAGGCTGTTGGCAAAATAATTTATTCTGAAATTTGCTCAATCTTTCCTGTTGGCATAACTTATTACTGTGTTAAATAGCTTTCCTGATGTTACTGTTTTATCCTACATATGAAATTGTAATGAAAAGGTTAATCGATGCTCGCCAAGGTTTATGATCATTGGAGGCTATTAATGATTTAAATAGTACTTCAATCCTCCAGAATATTGACAGAAAGCACTTATTAACTGAGGCTAGGCCCTACATACTCAGGGGTGCATAATAATTTCTACTCTGAACAAATCCTGATTTAAAGAGAACTTGGCAAAAGGCAAAGGGACTTCTCTGGCATCTATTTACTGCTAGCTGCTTAAGTTGAACTTAACATTGTATATACTAACTGTTTTTCAAATTGCTTAACAATTTCTATTAAAGTCTTAAGAGTAACTCTGGAGTCCAAGGTCCTGAATAAGAAACTGTGCTTTCCAAGTTGTTACCTATTTGAACTTGGGCCTGTTACCTCATCTCAAGAGATCTCAGTTCAATTTCTTCATTCATAGCATGAGGATCATTGGGATAATTAATCTTTAGGGTTGCTGTGGGAGCATTGACAAAACTAACCCATGGAAAATGCTTAGCAGATTTCCTATCACATGTAAACACTCAATGAATGTCAGCAATTATTACTATTGTCATACCAATATTATGATTGAGCTAATCTCCTAATAGGATGAATTTAGGGATACCTTAATAAGAAGGTAAAACTCAAAAGACCCCTGGGCACAAGGTTCGCACCTAGAATCCTCACTTCTCAGGAGGCTGAGATCTGAGGATCATGATTCAAAGCCAGCTCAGGCAGAGATATCTATGAGCCAGAAATGTGGCTCAAGTGGTAGTGACAGCCTTGAGAAAAGAAAAATAAGCAAGAGGGAGGGAGGGAGGGAAAAGGGAGAGAGAGAATTCAAGAGAAAAGGCTACTAACTTTTAAAATAATGACTCATGTGCCCGGCCCCATTTATGAATTTATTCCTTATGGAAACATGTCATCACCCTAGTGGATACCTAAGAATGTCTGCTGCCCCTTCTTAGCTATACATTTGACACTGCTAATCCAACTGCCTTCCAGTTTGAGTTCTATTTCCTTTTCCATCACAGTGATGGTCATTTAGTGTGATGTATACAGTAACCAACGACTTACCTTCTCCAAATAGTGAGATTGTATGAGGAAGAACAGAGTAGTTGCCTGGCAAACATAATAGCAGACTGAACTACAAAACACACTCGCCAACAATGGCTTCCTTATGGTTAAATAGGAATATCTCCCATAAGCTCATGGTCCATAGATGGAAGTATCATTTTTGAGGCAGTGGGAACTTCAGGAAGCAGAACCTAGCTATAAGAGGCAGGAGCAGGCCATTGGAGGAACATCTTGTCCCTGCCCCATCCTGCTTCTCTTTCTCTATTGCATACACACCTCTCCCACTGCCAGGATATTCTGCCTCCTCAGACCCAAAGCAATGGCTCTAGGCAACTCTGGACTCAGACCTCTGAAACCATGAGGCAGAATAAATCCTTTCTTCCTTAAATTGATTTCTTAGGTTTTCAGTCACAGCAGCAGATAGCTGCTAATATGCTAATAATACATGTGTTCGCATGTTTTCTTTAGAATGAGAACTGATACACATGCATCGTGTTAATATTATCATGTTAATTATTCTTAGAAAAAAAATTTTCCAGGCAAAATCACTCACTTGTGTGGGGTTGGAATTTTGTTATCCATAACTACAATATCACTGAGTAACTAGTTTTCTCTTTTTCCTTTAAATGTTATTTTATTGTCAAGGTGATGACAGTTACATAAAGAAGGTAGTGAGTACATTTCTTGTTGAACTTGTTAACCTTCTCCCTCATTTTTCTCCCACTTTCCCCTATTTTCTTTAGTGTTAGACTAGCCCTTCCCTTTAGCAGTTCCCTTCCTACAGAGGCCAAACCAGCCACTTTTAAAAAAAGAAAGAAGGAATTTCTTATCAAAGGCAATCAGGAACATCATTGGGTCATGGATGGGCCAATGATATTTCATGTCCTAGATAACAATATTTGTCTTCTCTACTGTCAATCACTAATTGCAAATCCCAAGTGTATTTTCTTTGCTTATGAGTAGGGACTGCCCTCCGTGGTCCCATGCTCTCTTTTCCAAAACCCTGGGAGAATAATGACAGGAAACTTTGGGAACCATAAGGGACAGCAGACAAAAGGGTCTGATCTGTGATGTTAGTAAGTTGTAGAGAATATTTTAAAGCTAGCCGGTCAACTGATGGTCTTGGGTGAGACCTTGATGAACAGTCTCCATTTACTTCTCACGTCTTCACATTTCCCAGCCTGACATCTCCCCCATGTGAAACAGGGCTCTGTAGACAGAAGACTAGATACCAATGAAGGATAAGTTGTTGTACCTGAGGCCAAGAAAGAAAGAGGAGGCTGAGGGGAGGTAGAGAGAAGAAAATGATAAAATAAAAATTTAGGAGGAAGTCATTACAGGTTAAAGAATTGCCAGGTGAAATGAAGAGAACGAAAGCTGGAATGGCTGAATTGTGCACCAAAGCAAAGCACACCTGGCACTGTCTGGGATCAAGTGGGCATCTCATAGATGCAGAAGAGCAGAATGAAGATAAGATCAGCCACAGTAGTGATAGTGCTTCCAACTTGCTTAGTTTTGGAACATGGACCAAAGTTTGTATCTTTTCCTGATGTATGAGCTGTGTTCTCCCCAAATTCAGGTACTTATTATAAACCTAATCCCAAGCACATCAAAATGTAACTGGATTTGAAGATGTTAAAGTAGTAATCAAATTAAAATGATGCCTTTAGGATGAGCTCTATTATAATGTGACTAGGTCACATTATAAAGCTGGACACATAACATGATCACCACAGAGAAAATACAGGCATCAGACAATCATGTTTGAGCCACCTGTTTTATGGTACTTGATAGGGCAGCCTTAGCAACAAGTATACCTTGTTTCTGGAGTGGTTTTTTATGTAAGTGACAATACTATTTAATGGCTGCTTTGCTAACTTCCTAGGATCTGATTCTGAAACTTAACAAATTTGCTTGTTTGCTTCCGGCATTGGGATAAGAACACAGAAGGCCAAGATGTGTATAATATTACCTGTGCTCTCAAATGTCTACAGCCTTCGTGGCAGACATGTGTAAAACTGTAAATCAGATCAAAGCTAGTCAAGGCTTGAGGAACAGACTGTGTTGGAGAAGTAAAGAGAGAATCATGGTGCAGCTTGTGGAGGAAGATGCTGAGACATGATCTGATAGAGAAAGCCTTCTACTAAAGTACTCCCAGAGGACTGAGTTTTCCCATTGCCACATGTAATGGAATTTTAAAAGTCTTGGGAGTGAAGAGCTCTATTATTATGCGGGACCAGTGCCCCTTGATGAAACATCCTTTCACATTTGGAATATCAACAGTATGTTGTTGTACACCTCCCAGGGCAGTTATGAACGCCTATATGTTACAAAAGATTCTTGTCAGCGAATAGAAGACACTCAAGTTATACTTGTTTAAAAATACAACGTGGCTCATTACAGGTCAAAATCCCAGCCCCACGCTGATTCCAAGCTGCGTGTAGAAGCATGACTGATAGTGTAACACTGTGTGTTTGGCCCTCTTAGATTTAATTCATAATTAAAACTAGACATTCCCTACATACAGAGAGCTTCCTCAAACAAATAGCCCAGCAAACAGCATTGTCTTTTTCTCTCAGTAGATACTCATTACTTTACTCATCCTTGAGCCATATGCTCTGGCTAATGGAGTCAAACATGGTTATTAGGTAAACCTGAAACAGAGCCTGTCTCACAAACTATGGACATAGAAGGAACAAAAGACAAAACTCCACTTGAACATTGTGGAGTAATTGCATTGTAGAGTAATTTGCATTTCCTCCAGGGGAAAGCTGTGGTGGTATGGAGATAACGTGTCATAGAGGATGCACAGACAAAAATAATCCTGGGTAAAAATTCTTCTTACATATGTTCCTTTTTTTATCTCTTCCACTTTAACTCCCCAAAAAGGCATTTTCTCACTCTATTTTATATTCAAAAGAGCAAAGAGGTCTATAACATGTAATTTATTATATCATTGTATATTTGAAAGAACTTTCCATATATGACTTCATTGAGCCTGCATATCAATATATATCATTTACCACGTGCATTTTATATCTGAGGAATCTGAGCCATTCAGAGTGTAAGTGAGTTTCATGAAGTCATGCAAGCCTAAGGAGCAGAGAAAGTCCAAGCACCACGTACCTCCAGTTCGTCCTCTTGACCTACTACTACTACCTGACCCTCTTGGAGCTCACTCACTGGAAGCTGAGTGGTTAAATGACAAGAGGAGTAATGCATGCAACTTCAGCAGCAGAACAAATTAGCATTCAGTATTCTGATTACCACTCAAATTTTATTCATAAGGGCCTACTCCCTTTGGAACCATTCACTTCAGTGTTCTACTGATTTAATTTTCCCTGTTTTCTGACAGAGTATTTGCCTTGGTATACACTCCATCCCTACTTCTGAACAAGAAAGAGACTTTTCTTCTAACCAGTGTTCGGTTTTATTTATTTTACCTCATTTAGCTCTCAAGATAATTTTCTAAAAGCTCTGAGAGTCTAGAGAGTTTGTAAATCAGGATGCTAATCTATGAGGTTTATTTTATCAAGTGTTAACAGCCCTGTCAAAATATTAAAGATGTGATTTGATTCTGTGTTACAAATATATTTACAAATGGGAACATTTCACAATATTTAGGCTTCAACTTATAAAATGACTGGTATCTGTGGGCTGATGTATATTACACTTTTGTGTAAATCTAGTCATTATTTTTAATTCTAGTTCCATGGGAATATTTTTATTTTGTGTCAACTTTGGAGTTAGATACAGAATAATTTAGTCTCGACTGAGCTTAATTTTAAATTTCAACTTTATAATCAATCAGTCATTAACGGGTATGGTATTTATAGATCACACACACACACATACACACACACACACACACACACACACACACACACACACACACACGCATGCATTTCATCCTACAGTTCCCAAACATGGAATCTTAAGTGTCTCAGGTCATGAGGAAACTCAAGCAAGAAAGCATTTTCACATCTAATGTATTAAGGAAATGAAAGTGCAACAAAGTATGATCTACATACCACATACCTATATCCAATGTTGGGGAAAAATGGAAACTATGTCCTTTCAAGTCAGAAATGAGACATAGGTTCTCCCTCCTTCCACTCTTCTTCAATATAATTTTAGAATTCATATCTAGAGAACAAGAAAGCAACAGAAATGAATAAAAGAGGTGCAAATAGGAAAGAAAGGTTCAACTTCCCCTCTATTTAACTAATGATAAATCCTATACTTAAAACATCCTGAAGACTCCATAAAAAACTGTTAGATCAATGGAACCTCTGCCAACACTTTCATACATCTCTCCCAACCAACCCCTTCCCTCACCTTTCTTAATTTTGTAGGATGCACATTAAATTTTTTACTACAGGGCTGGGAAGGTGGCTCAGTGGTAGAGCGCTTGCCTTGCAAGCCTGAGGCCCTGGGTTCGATTCCTCAGCACCACATAAGCAAAAAAAAGAAAAAAGCTGGAAGTGGTGCTGTGGCTTTAGTGGTAGAATGCTATCCTTGAGCTGAAGAGCTGAGGGACAGCACCCAGGCCCAGAGTTCAGGCCCCACGACCGAACACAAAAAAAAAATTTTTTTTTTACTACATTCTCCTCCACTTCTCTTCATTGGTCTCTTTACTTCTCTTCCTTTGATCCTGGTGTTTATTTTGTTGAACTATGATTTTTCCTTTCTAAGGAATTATACTGAGTCTACCATAGTTCAGTTAATACATTTGTGTACATTTGCATATCAGCCAAGGTATTTACTTATAAACTTATAAACTAATTCTAGCCTCTACCTATGAGAAAAAAAAACATGTAATCTTTGTCTCTCTGGGCTTGGATTACTTTATGCAACATAAAGTTTCAAGCCTTTCTTTGTAAATGATTTAATATCACTCATTCTAATGGATGAGTAAAATTCCACTGTGTAAATATGCCACAATTTTTTAAATTCATTTGTCCATTGAGGGGCATTTGAGATAATTGAATGCCTTGGCTATGGCTAATACTTCTACAGTGAACATAGTTCTACTAGTGACTTTAGTGTATCTTAGTTTGTAATCAAATGCCACCAGGAACGGAGTTGCTGGATCATAGGGTAGTTCTGTTTAGTTTTTTGAGGAACATCCATAGTCAGATTGTATTCAATAAATTATTTTGTTGAACTGCAACTCCTTTGTACAATTACATCAAAGATAATAAAAACATATAAGTATAAATGTGATGTGTGCTCATTAAAGAGTATGCAAAGTTCTGAAACAATAACCTTTTTAGGTAAACTTTGACAAAATCAACATTTATAAAAACCAGTACAGGCTATAAACAAGCTGAGAATGCAATCACGAAATAGTCCAATTCACAATAGCCTCAAAAAATAAATATTTAGGAATAAGACTAACTAAGGAGATGAAAGACCTCCATAATGAACACTATAAAGCACTGCAGCAATTGAAATTATGCATAAGTTTTTTTCTTACTTTAGATGAATATTCTGTCATAAATATTCTCTTAATTATTCCTGTCTACTCTAACCCCATTATACTCTCCTTTTATAGCCACAAATTAAGAAGCTATTTTCTGTATTTCCTTAGGTGCTAATAGTCCCTTCGGTTGACATCAATAAAGAGAAGTGAACATTTAGCATCCAGTTATCAGCTTCTTTGTCATTACTCTGACACATTCATTCATCTTCCCATGAGTAAGTCAGTATGAATGCATACACCTATCAAAGAAAAATGAGCACTCAGGACCATTCATTGTCTTCTATTTTAGTCACCATAATTATTAGTTCATTTGGTGCACTGATTTCTTATATTCAGAGGTAGGTAGAATTATTACCAATAAAGAGTATGTGAGCTGTTTGGAGCATATTCTTGTTTGGAAGACTACAATAGACACCAGTGAGCATGTAAAAATAGTGAAATACTCTAATTTTAAACTTATAAAACATGGACAATTATTGTACATTTAGTACTCTTGACTGAATGTTTTTGAAAAGAAAAAATCCAATCAATACGTATATTTACATAAGTGGAAAGATGACTTTTAATAACAAAACATACAGAACAGTCAACATTAGGCAGCCAGAGAACCTGTAGAGATGAAAAGATATAGCCAAAGGCCTGAATTGAAGGACTAAAACCAAGCATTGCAATTGAAATACACTTAAAGAAATCATGAAATAAATAATATGTTTTATTTTATTGAAAAGGTGATAAACAGAGGGGTTACAGTTATATAAGTAAGGTAATGAGTAAATTTCTTTTCTAGCAGAATTACACCTCCCTTGTTTTCTTCTGCTTTCCCTCTACCCTGATTCCCTTCCCCAGTTGTACAATTCATTTTCAACATAGTCTAGTAGTATCACTGTTGCATTTGTTCCCCATTGTCCCACTGTTTCTGTGATTCCCCTTCCCTTTCCCAAATCAGAAAAACTTATATACAAGACAAAGGGTACTGAAAGCAGAAATAGTGACTAAGGGGAATAAGCCAGAGAAGGAGAAAAACAAGACCAAAAAAAAAAAAAAAACTACAAACAGTATACTAAAAATAAAAGGGAAAAAAGAAAAACAAAACAACCACCAAAAAAAATCTCTTTCAATTAGCATCTTGTATGTAGTCATATGTACATAGCTATTGGGCTATTGTGAATCTCTGCTACGACTATGCTAGACATATACTAATTATTACAAATGAGGGAAACCATGAAGCCTGTATTTATTTGGGTCAGGCTTATTTCATTTAATATGATTTTTTTCCAAGTCTTTCCATTTCCTTACAAATGTCATTGTTTCTGATGGAAACATGGAATTCCACTATGTATATATATCACATTATCTTAATCAGTTCATCTACTGAGTGGCATCTGAGTTTATTCCATATAACAAATGCTGTATCTAGCAAACCTACAGTCAACATTATAATTATGGTGAAAAGTTAAAACTATTTCCTCTAAAATCAGGAATTAGATAAGGATGTCTGCTCTCTCCTCTTCAATATATTATTGGAATTCCTAGCCAGAGCAATAAGGCAAGAGACAAACATAAAAGGGATCCAAACAGGGAAAGAAGTAAAATGCTCCCTCTTTGCAGATGACATGATCCTGTATTTAAAGAATCCCATACTCTTCTCCCAAGTTGCTTGTGCTGATCCGAAGTAGCACAAGTAGCTGGCAAAGTAGCAGGGTATAAAATTAACTCACAAAAATCAGCAGCTTTTCTATAGGCCAACAACAGAAGAACAAGGATGAAATCAGGAAAACAACACCTTTTGTAATAGCCTCAAACAAACAAACAAAAAATTAGGAATTGACCAAAGAGGTGAAGGACCTCAATGATGAAAACTTTAAAAACCTGAAAAAAAAGAAATTAAATCAGATTTAAGGAAATGGAAAAACCTATGCTCCTGGATTAAGAGGATTAACATTGTGAAAATAGTAGTACTGCCAAAAGCTATCTGCAAATTCAACTAAATACCCATCAATATCCCACCAACATGCTTTAATGAAATAGAAGAAATAATTCAAAATGCTGAAATAAGGATACAGGTTGACCCACTGTAACAATGTAGAAGACACTATGTTGAAAACAAACTTTACAACTCGGTGTGGGGAAGGGAGGGACAATTTGGGCAGGTGTGGAAGGAAGGGATGGTAAGGGAAAAACAAAGGAGGAAGTAACAATATTAGATAAGAAATGTACTCATGCAACTGTAATCCCTCAGTACAGTATTTTTACAATAAATATGTATACAAAACATAAAATAAAACTTTGAGTAAAATAAAAACAAAAATCTTCATATGGAATAATAAAAGACCTGACTAGCAAAAAAAAAATTTCTTAGCAGAATGAACAGTGCTGGAGGAATATCAATATCAAACTTTAAACTCTATTATAAAGCTATAGTTATAATAACTTTAAATGCAATGTTCAAAATGGAAATGGCTGAGAGGAAAACAAACATATACAATGTTTAGAAGGAAAATAAGGAAGGGAGCATGCAGTGCTGTCAGTATAAAGTCCCAACTCCGGGTTAGCATATATGAGTTTAAACTAACTTCCAGAGGAACTTATAAACATGATCCATCTTTCCTGGGAGGCACAATTAGTGTTAAGCCAGGAGTCCAGGCATATCACATAGAATCCATGAAATCCCTAGAGAAGCAGAATCAAGTGAAAGGCCCACAGAATGTAAACACAGGGAGGTGGGGCTTGCTATAAAATGTCTCCAATCCAGTGTATGGTTGAAATACTGTCAAGTCACAAATAGAAAGTGCAAAAAAATAATAAATTATAGGTTCAAAATTGTAGCAATGACATCCTTATTATATCCTTTAACCCTAGAAATAAGTTTTGTAAAAGTATAATTTCTGACACATGATAGGACTTTCTAAAGGTAGAAACAGGCATCTCCTTAGTTATTATTAATTACATGCTATTGCTAATAACTTCATATTGTGCTATAAAAGTGTTAAGTGGGAAAGAGACTAGTACAGCAATTACACCTGTTAAACATCTTCATTGTGCCAGATTTTGATACATCTTAGAATATGTCAACTTAAAATAACCCTGAGAAATAACTTCAGTATCTCAATTTAGAGCTGACAATACAGAAATTTTCTTTCTTTTTAAATTATATTTTTCTTTCTATAATCTTTGGTTTTGTACCATTCTTAGCTCTTTCCTGCCTTTACTTGTTCAGATTAATTGCATCTTCCTAAGGAGCTAGAGTTAGAGAGTAGTTTGATCAGTTATAAAAGTAAATACAAGTCTATGTAAAATAAATACTTGTTTATATATGCACACATGTATAGACATAGATGTGTATATTTAAATATGTATTTGTATATGCACATGTGGTGTCTATATGGCCAGAGATAATAAAGGGGAAAGTTAGGGAAATATGTTGAAACCAAGGTTTAAATTTAGGCACTAAGTATTCTATAAATTCATCTAAAGACCTGTGAATTTGAATCTGAGCTTTCTTATACACATTATACAGAAATAAGTGTAGGGTTAATGCATATGTACAATACAAGATGGACAATAAATATATTTTACTTGATACTGCAACAAATGAGTAGACTGGTTATTTTTTTTCCTTTCTTCAAAATCACCCATTAAAGGAGTAAATGGAAGTGAAATCCACCTTCAGTGAGACAGACATCAGTAACTCTGAAAGACAACATAAAAAGGTAAAGGAAAGAAAACCACTTACCAAAGCAAGATTAAAAATATGGCAATTCATTTTCCTAGGAAACCCTTGGAAGCATTACTTAGTTTAGAGAGGAGGTGAGGAAATGAAACAAGATCCTTGTATCATCATCACCTCCTCATCCACTAAGGAGCCTTGAAAGAGATAAGAAATGCATTCTCCAGAGAAACTGAAACAGGGTCTCCACCAAGAATAACACACAATTAGTTGGCTGTTAGGGAAAAGGGGGAAATGAGTCCTAGTAAGAATAGAAGACTCTCTCTTCCATGAACAGAAAACCAAAACCCAAGTGTTGGTTTGTTAGGCAGAAGATCAATGGCTTATTTCTTGAATTTTGTATAACTCTAGAAATGAGTTCTACAGATAAGATCAGGTGAAAAAGAATTCAGTTCATGACAACATAGTGAATTCATCCTTTGCTGCCTGAAAGCAATCAAGACTCACTCTTAATTATCTCCAAACTTTTGAGAATGGAAGATAAAAGGATAAAAGATAAAGACTAAAATAACATTTAGAAAACAGAATAAAGTGGATTTAAAAAACACATATTAATCAGGGTATATTATATATTATTCTCAGAGCAGTATCACATAACATGATATATACAGTACATTATTACAGTTATATGATATTTTGCATATAATACTTTCAAAGGGAAAATATTGTATCCTTAAAATATAGATCAAAGTTACATTGAAATAAATAATATTCAAACACAAGATTACATTCAGGGAATTTTTTAAAGTAGAACTTCAAACAAAATAGGCAATAGAGATTAACATTTGAGTTTATGTGTAAAATAGAAAGAATAACACAATTCAATGAGCAATCCTGGAAGTTTGACAACTCCATTTGAGACAGAGTCTAAAGAATACTTTTGGAAAGGAAATAAAGGCAATGCCTCCATTCTAGACACATAATTCTTCAGAACACAACTCAATGGAGAAAGGGTTTCATGCAGAGACATGTCATAATGAACGTCAGAACAATAAGCATGAAGAAAATACATAAAATTTTTCAGAAAAAAATCAGCTTATATTGTAAGAATGAGATGTCAGAATTACAGGACATTTATCAGAAATAACTTCCAAAGCCAGAAAACGGAAGCAGAATTCCTTCAGTACTAAATGGAAAGAAATTTTCCATCCAAAGTTTTAGATAAAATTACCTTATAAATCATATCTTGGGAAGTACTATGATGTTTTAAAATTTTCAGTCTCTGCAAAGGTACTACCTATACACATTTTATTGAGAAGTTCCTAAGCTAAAATTTCCTCCTGCAAAAGTGAAGACCTTCCACTAAGAGAAGACGCTTCAAAGTGTAAGTTAAAGAGAACCCCCAAGCAAAAATCTCCAGAGGAAAACAGTTCTGAGCTAGAAAGATACTGGGGAGTCTCAAGAGATGATTTTTCAAAAAATAAGCAATAAATTATAGTGCAGGTTAGAAAATGTGGCATTTGCAACAGTGGCTCATGTGTACAATCCTAGCTACTCAGGAGGCTGAGGTCTAAGTTCAAAGCCATCCCAGGAAGGAAAGTCCCTGAGACTCTTTTCTCCAATTAGGCATCAATAAAAGCCAGACATGGATCTGTGGTTCAAGTGGTAGAGCACTAGCCTTGAGGGAATAAAGGACAGCATCCAAGCCCTGAGTTCAAGCCCCAGTACTGCTCCTCAAAAAAAAAAAAAAAGAAGAAAGGAAGGAAGGAAGAAAGGAAAGAAAAAGAAAGGAAGGAAGGAAGGAAGGAAGGAAGGAAGGAAGGAAGAAAGAAAGAAAGAAAGAAAGAAAGAAAGAAAGAAAGAAAGAAAGAAAGAAAGAAAGAAAGAAAGAAAGACGACGAAAGAAAAACACTAATAACACTGACATTTAACAGATTCATTTAGAAGTATGATAAAACTGAGACATTCAATAAAAATTATAGAATGAGGAAAAATTAACTGCCAGATATAAAGAGGTCAGGAAAGGATTATTACAATTAATATAAGGTTTGATGCAATCATGAACTATATTTATCCAACCCTAATAAAACAAAAACTGTTTCTGACATTCTTTTCTAAACCAAAACAAGCATCCCTGAATTAGGGGGTCTTATCCAAAAGGCTTGAGCAACACAGGTTATGGTGAATTACAACTGTAACCCCAAGATTGAGCCAGGCAAAAAATATGAAAACCGAGGTGAAAAATTAAATAAAATCAAAAAGGCTGGAGAAGTGAATAATGTGCAACAGTGCCAGCCTAATGAATGTGAGAACCTTAGTTCAAACCCCAGTAAGTACCTCTAAAAAGAAACACAGAAGACACATGGGACCAGAATATTTCTGATTTCTGAGTTAGCAATCTTTTCTGCAAATAAGGAAATACCTGGGGATCCGTTCAAGTCTAAATATGAAATTCAGTGTGTTCCATTCCTTCCTTTTACATAGAACCTGGAGCTAATTATAAAAATTATTTTTTCAATAACTTGGAGCATAAAACACAGGTTCATGGTATGGAATTTTCTACTTGTGCCTGTCTGTTTGGTAACATTAGGTAGACCAGTTGCTAGCCAAGAGATCTACCTCTTAAACCATGCACCAAGCCCTGTATTGTGTTTGGATATGAGCTTTGACAAAAAAAATTTGAAAAGCATTTCAGATCATTTCATATTTTGGAACTTTGTATTAGAGATGCTCAGCCTATATTAGAATCAATCAAATCTTGAACATAATAACTCACATAGGAGTAGATCTCGATGATATATCACAAAAGTTTTCTTCTTTCTTCTTAACCTCATCAGTATAGAATTTGGTGCAGGAAACCTCACTCCTCTGCCTGTATGTTATAGTGAATTATTATCATTATTATTATTTAAAGACATGTTCTTTACATGGGAAGCAAGGTTTGCAGTTACTTGTTGGAAGAAGGAAAAATATCTGAGTTCACTATGTTCTATAAAAGATTTTTTTTCCACTTAGAAGCGTGTTTGTGGTCCCTTCTCCATTTTAAGACTTCCATTTGTCACTTTTCACAAAGGCTGGTAGAACTCAAACTGTGCTTCAGGCTTTTCTGGCAGTTTGTGATTCTCCCTCCCTGCCCCACCTCCCACCAAATGTTTTATAAACCATTTTCCTGAGCCCAGTAACTGGTGATTTTTTTTTGAGTACTCAGAAGCCTGTGAGTATCTGGGTCACTGCTCCAGTCTCGACATGTCCCGCCTAACCATATGTTTGAGAATGCTTCACACAAGCTCTGCGTGAGCGAAAGGTTTTAAGTTTGATGATGTCTTTGCACTCCTTGTGCTGAAAGACCACACAAGGAAGGTCTCAAGCAATTAAGTTTAATTAAAATTGCTCCCCTTTCTCAATGACACTGGACCCTGTTCCATAAAGATATTGGAATGTGGTCCTCATTACAATCTAAAGATCTTTAAGAGAAAATCATAGCTTTCTTTTTAACATTTTAGAAATTGTTTTCCAATGTCTGTATTATGACTTTAATCTTTGTATCCTTTCAAATAACTTTATAAAATTGGATAACTTTCCAATGGAATTTATTTTAAACCAGAAGAAACAGAAATGCTATTTGGACAGGGAAGAGAGAGTGTTACTGTCTTAACACTTTATACGGACATTTCTAAGCAATTTGCTAGACTGTCTTCAAGAAAGACTGACGCATCTGAATGCACACCTACCAGTTCTCAGGCCTGGGTGGATGATATTAAAGGCACATTGAAGTTACTTTGTTGGATGGGCTGAGAATTTGATTTCCAAGATGCTAAAAATTCTCATTTGGTTTCACAAAAAAAATAATAAATAAGGAAAATATTATAAGGAAAAAATTACAGTTTGCTTCCACTATGAGAAGTATTTTAATAAATTTTTTATTGTGAAAATACTGTACAGAGGGGTTACAGTTACATGAGCAAGGTAATGAGTACATTTCTTATCAAGCATTGTTGCCTCCTCCTTTGTTTGAGAAGTATTTTGAGAGAACTCTGCAGATTAAAGCAGGAGTAAAAATGCAACTTGATAATTCTATTTAACATTTTCAGACAGAATTGTCTCCTTTTCTCTTGTCATCTTCTTAATGAGAAAGAAGTGAACTACAAAAAGGTCAGAAGAAACATTAGCCAGCTCAGCCAGAGCCTACAGAACCTGATAGAACCTACTTACTTTTGGTAAGCTGTAATAAACTTGTAATCAGTATATTTCAAAGTCCAGTTTAGAGAATTTAGGAAATCCAGCCAGCTCACACCTTCACTTGATAAAGTAGATTGTTGAAACCAAAGTTAACTTTAGGCAGTATCAGCTGAACATACACATTTGCCTTTCACGTGAATGGAAATCTATAGTGTTTCCTCCGAAGGTAGATAAGAGCCTTAAAGATGGCTACAGATTTTCAAACATCTTTCAGGTACATTTCTTTTAAACCTCAAGTCTCTACTAATGAATTTGGCTTTCTCATGGAATCATCAAGTCTTTTACTTCACATATTTTTTTCTCAAGGCATAAACTGACGTTCAGCAAGAACCCCTGAAGAAAAATAAGACTTCTTTATCATCCTGAGAATCATTCTTCATGCCAGAACATACACTCTTGGGATGGAAAAAGAAAAAAAAAGTAAGGTGATTCCATTATAGAGGAAGATCACTCATCCTAGTTTGCTCTGTGGAAATTGGGACTGTCCAATCACATTTCGTATGGCTGATTGGTGAAACAATATATTGGACATTTAAAATTCATTTCTGTCTTCGTTTGGTTCATTTCCACTAAGACTTAAAATGTCTTTTGAACCCTGGGATTAACTTTAAAATATTTGTCTGTGACAAAGGCTTTACTGCAGACAGGCTGCATTACTCACAAAGGTCTAGTGACATATGGTACTCTGTGTGAGTTCAACTGCTGGCAGACTCCCAATCCACAAGCTTTACTGCCAGCGAGAATCGATACCATTTTGTAATACAGACACAGCCATCTTTCCTTTGTAGAAACAGACATTACTCTCTAGCTTCCTAAGCCATCCCAGGTCTGTCCCACACATTTAGATACTTAATCAAACACTCTATTCTGTTCTGCTTTCTATTTAAAACAGTTTGGTCTCCCAGAGGAATTCAATGCAGAGCCAAGAAAAGTATTTTACATAGTTTTGAAACTGCCATCCTTTCAAACAGGCCAGATACATTGGTAGATACACATTCACTATCAGATTAAAAACTTTAGGTGGGCTGAGCTTTGGTGCCTCATGCCTTTAAGACTAGCTATTCAGGAGGCTGAGATCTGAAGATCCAGTTGAGAGCCAGTCTAAGCAGGAAAGATTGTGAGACTCTTATCTCCAATTTACTACCACAGCAGCCAGAAATGGTGCTGTGAATCAAAGTGGCAGAGCACTAGCCTTGACCACAAAAGCTCAAGGACAGTGCCAGCCCTGAGTTCAAGCCCTAGGACTGTCATGCACATACACACACACACACGCACATACACACACACACACACACACACACACACACACGTGCTAACTCATTAACTATATATCATATTGTTCCTAAAATTTAGCAGAAAATAAACCTATTATTGAAAAATGTACCTTAAGACATTAAGGTGTTATTAAGTCTAAAGTAAAGGTTTTGCTGTTGTTTGTCAGTCATGGGGCTTGAGCTCTGGGCCTGAACGCTGTCCCTGAGCTCTTCAGATCAAGGCAAGCGCTCTACTACTTCAGCCACAGCACCACTTCTGGGTTTTTTTCTGGTGGTTTATTGGAGATAAGAGTCTCGCAGACTTTCCTGACCAGGCTGGCTTTGAACCTCCATCCTCAAATCTCAGCCTCAGGAGTAGCTAGAATTACAGGCATGAGCCACCAGTGCCCAACTAAAGTAAAGGTTTGAACAACTCGAACCATGCCACACTTTGAAGTCAGAGACTCCTAGGCAAAGGTATATGAAACATGATGCCAATGTTGGATCTACCTGCAGGAAGACAGTAAATATAGAAAGGTCCAAGCTGGATGTATAATCCTGGCTACTCAGGAGGCAGAGACAGGAGAGTCATGGTTCAAGGTTAACCTTGGGCTGAAGTTATCAAGATTCTGAATTCAAAATAAGCCACTCATACTGGTCCCCACTAGTAATAATCTGAGCTACTCAGAAGGCTGAGGTAGGAGGACTGTGTTTTGAGGCTAGTCCTAACAAAACCATTAGAATCTATCTGAAAAACTAAAAGAAAACAATTTGGTAACATAACTCAAGTAGTAGAGCACTTAAGTCCTGGAATTTAATTACCAGTACCCCCAAGAAAAACATAGTATATCATATGTTGGTATGATATCATATCATCATATCTTATTGATAGCGTATATACGTATAGTTTTCCTCAGACCATGTATCGTTAGATTTATGAAAAGTTAGATTATATGAAAAGTGGGATCCCTATATGGAAAGAGATGTACTTATTATATACTTATTATGAAGTAGAAAATGTTTTTAACAGAGTAGGTAAGCTAAGATAAACCATATAGTTCTCATAACACAAAGGAAACTTAATAAAAAAAAAAATCAAGCATCCCCAAAGAGAAAAGCTATTCTTAGCTAAAAACTAATTAGGCTTGCACAATTACATGCAGTTTTGTTTAACTCTGAAGTCAACGATCATTTTGTTTTTGGTGGGATGGAGGTTTTAACTCAGGGCCTCACACTCACTCAATGGCAATCTACCCCTTGAGCCACTACTATTTTATTTTGCTGGCTATTTGGGAACTGTAGTCTCATCAACTTTTATCTAATGGAGTTTTTAATTTAATCAACTTCTCTGCCCAGTATAGCTTTGAATCATGATCTTCAGTTTCCTAAGATTACTGCTATCACCCGACTAATAGTTTTGTAGAATAGATTATAGAATTCCAATCACAAAATATCATCTACATTGTTTTCCTAGATCTATTGTAGGATTATTGTCATCATGTTTTCTTTGGCTTCCATGAAAAAAAAATTGACCATGTAGTCTCTTCTATTTCTTCTCTTAACTTCATTTTCACCACTATTTTGCTGCTGGCTACTCTGCTGTAGCTTCTTGAGAAGGAACACAGTTTTATGTGTATTTATTAATATTTCCTCTTTTCCTGAAATTTCATAATGATGTATCTGCAGTCCTCATTCAGTCTGGTAATCTATGGGCCTTGCCTATATTTTAATGCTAGGATATCTTAAACTTTTTCTTTGATAGTTTTCTCCTTTGTATTTTGTCTCTCTTTGCTCTTAGAATGCTTTTCTTCTTTCTCTTTCTTTTTTTCTTCATTTTTTCCTCTTGGGTGAAAATTTGATACTTTATTTTCTAAGCCCTCTAATGCAGTTCTCAATTCTGCAACTGTAATGACTTTTAAAACCCTAACGACTTTTTCTTGTTTCCTTACTATCTCTTGTATTTCATTTTTGGTAACCTGCTCTTGCATTTGTTTGCATGAACTTACTATCTCACTTTTCTCTTTTCCCCAGGTGTGATTTTCCCATGATGTCTCTATTTTCATTGCATTTCACAAGACACCTTCTTGGATCATCTATAAGTTTTCTTTTCCTTTTAGAGAATAAAGCTTTTGTGTGCATACAAAGGGGAATGGGGGAACTTGCAGTTGTAATTCATTAAAAATCCTACCGCAGTGCTGTGACATGTATCCCAGTGCATGATCGGCCTCTTTTTCCATGGAGCAATCCCACACTCTCATCTCAGACTGATGCCAGAATCCCGTGAACTGAATGAAGGAATGGGCAGAGTCACATGCCACTGGACATTCAGACCCTCACTTAATCCTGCTGCTGTCACTCCTGCCTTCAGCTCTTCATGGGACCAGAAGCCAAAAATGATCTGGTTCGACTGTTTATAGAGTAAATACCCCCTCTCTCTGCTATGGGAGGATTTTTTTTCCTCTCTCTACATGTTGGTTTCCTCTCTCTCCCTGCTCTTCCAGCCTGGATGCTACAAAAGCAGCACCCTTGTCCAAATCTTTGCCTCATGTATTTATTTGCTCCTTTACTAATTTCTTATTGGCTTCCTTCATCTCACAACCACTTCAAGTTTTATTCAGTGATACTTCTTCTACACTAAGATACAACTTTTTAGTTATACAGACTCACGGATTTCTTTGAGTCTCTCTGTCTCTGTCTCTGTCTCTCTGTCTGTCTCTCTCTATGTGTCTCTCTCTTTCTCTGTCTTTCTCTCTCTCTCTCTCTCCCTCTCTCTCTCTCTCACACACACACACACATATCACAGTCAGCCTCAGTGTCTGTGGGAGAATGGTCGCAGAATCTTTAATTGGAGAATCTGTGGACACTCACTTTGCTTAACATGACAGAGCATTTCATATAATTGATGCACAGTTTCCTGCATACTTTAAATCATCTCTAACTAATGCAATGTGAATGTAATGTAAACAATTGTTATTCTATATTATTTAGGAAACAATAACAAGAAAAAGATGCCGATACAGGCTTAGTACAGATACTTTTTTTCAAACAGGTTTCCATGGTTGTTTAAATCAACAAATGTAGAAATCCCTGATATGGACTGACATGTTCTATCCAAGAAATTTTCAAACCCTACACTTAATTTAGCCATAAATCTTGTCCCCTACCTAAATCTGGGTTTTCCAGCAAACAATAACTTCTCATACAGGAATTAGTATGTAGTGTTTTAATATTTTTTAATTCATACCCCATTTCCAGCCAATTTACATGTATCTTTACCCTCTATCATCAGCAGTTAGGAGAAAAGACCTACTTCAAAAAGGAAGTTGACAGGCTGGGAAGGTGGCTCAGTGGTAGAGCGCTTCAGCACCACATAAGCAAAAAGAAAAAAGCTGGAAGTGGTGCTGTGGCTCAAGTGGTAGAGTGCTAGCCTTGAGCTGAAGAGCTGAGGGACAGCACCCAGGCCCAGAGTTCAGGCCCCACGACCGGACCCAAAATAATAATAATAATAATACAAAAAGGAAGTTGATTGTAGTCTCAACTGGGAAGCTCTAGATGACAGATATTTAAAGATCAAAGACTCCCAAGCAATTCTCATTCATTGGAAACTTCCACTCTGCACCTTGACATTTCTATATATAGCAGTAAGCCTCTCCCATAAAAGTCTCTTCAGGGATATCACTCTGGAGATCAACTTGTTCAGTCAGGATTAAACAGCTCTCAGCTCTATTTGTTGCAACAAACCCACGGCTAGTCCCATCATCTGTATTCAGCTGCCTTCTTCACACTGCATCAGCAGGTTTTGTGGCTCTACTATAGGATCACTTCAATATGTCTAAGAGTTCCTAGGTTAGCCCTCCTCACTAGACTTCGAAAGAATCAAAGAAAAATGTAGCAGTATGTACAAACCCTCTGAAGAAACAATTGAAAACTTACTCATTCTTCCTTCTCTGAACATATTGAACTCTTGATGAGTTCAAGAGATGTGAAGCTCCTGATTCTCTTAGTTAAAACACCTTGGATGTCCGAGGTTTTCACTCTGAAATTTCTCGTGTATTCTATCGCATTGTATCTCTGTAGAAATTTAGTTAGAAATCTGTCGCACATAGTCTTCATATTCCACCAGGGTACTAAGTCCTTTTCTTTCCAAATATACTTGTAGTTTGATATATTTATCATCTTCTTCTGGTGGTTTCTCTCTTAGCTTGGTAGACAATTAGATGAAGAACACAAAAGTTAATAGAAAGGTAGACGCTGGCTATTAGCCCATGCCTTTAGGAGAACCAGCTTTCTTCTATGCCGCAGGGATTAGATCTGCTGTGACAGTATTCTGATGTATCCTATTTGATGAACTTGCCTTCTACTCTCTTTAAGGCCATTAAGAAAAATTAGTGCTGAATTCATCAAGGCACTTGGCCAAATCAGGAAAAGAAACAGATTCGTCTAGACTTTAGAGCTATCTAAGTCTGTTTCTTCCTCCGCCTTTGTTCTCCCACTAGAGTCAAGATTGATGATGAGATCTCATACCTGAGAACTCAAGATGTCTGATTTCTCTTAGCATCAGTTTCATTGCTTGGCGGGGAGGGAAAAGGGGATTTCTTCCTTCCAGGATTATTTACTAAAGATTTATTATGTGATAGATGCTATCCTAAATACTTGGACTACAAGAATGAGGGACACAAAACATTACAAGAAATGCCTTCAGAGTGGCAATGTAAAGAGGAGAGGGGAGGGGAGCACCAGAACAAATTAATAGAAGGAACTATTGGGCAGATATCATAGAGGAAGGGATGTGTAAATAAAAAATTTTAGACTATAGGGATCCAAGTGGAGCTTTAGGAAAACAGATAAAAATTAAGGAAATTCTGGGTGAGAAATCAACATGAGCCAATGCATAACCACGTGAAATGCAACCGAGTAACTGGTGAAGAATGACAGAGCTAAAGAAGAGTGGGTGTTGGGAAACATCATCCCTAAGAAGGACAATCAGAAAGGTTGAGGTCGGACCATGGAAATATTTCCTAGTGTATGAAGTAGGGTGTACATTTCTATAAGCTATTCAGCATGGAGGGTGGAATTTAAGAGTGAGAATAACATGATCAATGTAATTGGGAAAATTAACTGACACAGTAAGGAGGAACAGTTCTGAAGACCAGCAGTGACCAGTACCTTAACCAATCTATTCACTCATCATTCATTCATAAAATACTCACTGGATAACATAAATAGGGCCTTTGACTCACTTGAGGTAACAGTCAGACAAACTTAACACATAAGCTGAATATATAAAAGTGTATTTAAAGTGTGTTTGGGGGGAGAGTATAGCTGTGGAGATGGGAGGGAAGGGATGGTAGGAGAAAAACAAATTAAGAGGCAACAATGCTTGATAAGAAATGTGCTCATGAACTTGCTCATGTGATTGTAGCCCCTCTGTACAGTATTTTCACAATAAAAAACTTATTTTAAGAAATAAATTAAATAAATAAACATCAAAAAGTGTGTTTAATCCACCTAACCATAGGTAAGCACTACAGCACTAAAGATGGTCACACATTCAGGTCGCATGAACCTAAGGGACACTGGGAGCCGTGGCTCTGTGACAATGACCAGCACCACAAGAGGTACCACTATCACTAGCCTGAGATAGGAGTGAATGTCTTCCTGAATACAGGACACTATCAGACCACCAGAAAAAAGGAATCTCATAAGGGAACCACAGTGAATTGGGAACTTTTAAGTTTATGCCAGCTTTAGAATAGGAGCTAGGAGCTAGAGACAGAGGGGTAACAAAGACAGACAAAGCCCTACCCTTAAAGTACTTACATTTAGAAGGGATGAGAGGTGAACTGATGAGTGAGTTGTGGGAGACAGAATAACTCAGTGATGAAAGAAAACAAGAACTTTTCACAGTGGTTGGTAAGAGGAAGTGTGTATGTTAGATTAGACTAAGTGTTCCTCAGGATCTGACTCACAAGCCACCTCGTTCAGAATCACTCAGGAACTTGTGACAATACAAATTCCCAGACTCCAAACGCAACTCCGAGTCCAGTTTCCTGAAAGCAACCCCTAGGACTCTGCAGATTCTAACAAATAGACAATTCTTATCCAAACCGAAGTTGGAAAACACTGGACTCAAGACCAGGAGCCTAGTTAGAGGGCTGTTGTTCATGTAAAGGAAGTGAGGCTGAAGTTCAGTTGAAAGGCCTTTGGTGGGCAGGACCAACAAGAAGGCAACATGATCCAGTCTTCTAACATTTGTACAGACTTGGTTGCCAAATACTGTAATGTACAAGATGGACGAAGTCCCAGCAAGGTTACAGTGCCTGGATATACAGCCCTTCTTGACTTGTAGAAGACTTTGCATTATGACAGAAGAGTCTCTAACAATAAATCCACAAATACAGAAAGTAAGGCTCCCTGACAGGTAAAGGAAAAGATATTTTAGGCTGGCACAAACAACTATGATGAGAGGGAAGTACAATGTAGAAACACCCAGATGATAGCTCAGGTAGACAATTTAATTCTAGGGGGGAAAATTACAACTGCCATATTTCAGTTTGAATGCTACTTTAACAGCCTGAATATTTTTACTAAATATTGGAGTACTTCTGGGAATTAATGTAATTGCAAATGTAGACAAAATAATTTATGATCAACACAAGCCCTTGGCAATGTCCTCATTAATCTCCAACGTTCAGTTTTCAAATTCGATACCACAGAGGGTTTAGAATACACAGCTTTTTGCTAGGGTTAAGAAAGATTCCTTGGAAAGACAATGCTGAAAGTATTTGTTATGCCCTCATATCAAGACAATACTAATAAAAAAAATCAGCTTCCTCTCTGCCTAGAAAGCTTCTTTAACTAGTTCCTGAGAAGGGATATATTGAGATGATATCATATATGTAAAAATACATATAAAATTTATATATTATACATGTTCTTTACATGCAGGGATGCTGAATTCTTTTACATTAAACAGTTTATAGAAATTATTACATATATGTTACACTACATTTTCTCAATAAATCATTACTTGCTACTTTAATTATGAGAAATCTAAATCTCAGAGACTTCAGTGAGCAACAGGGCTCAGGGCTGAGAACAGGAGCTTCAGCATTCTGAGAAAATATTCAGTCATCTTTCCTATGGAAGTCCCATACTTCAGGGAAGAGAGAGGAGAGCAACTTTGCCTTGGGATGGCTTCCACATTTGTTTCAAACCATCTTTTCCTTCCCCTTGTTGCCTGCTTCTCTCCCTCCTTCCTCTTCCTCCTGACTCCTTTTCCATAGCCACTATGATAATGGTACAGGTTGTCTCAACTCTTCCCCATGAGAGGAACTGTTTAAGAACTGGTTTGAATTTTGTTTTGTAATTTTCTCTTTTCTAAATAGCTTTCTTGACTTTCACATTTTGATAGCGCTTATTGACTTATTCCTGGAAGGCTCAAGGGTTTTTTTTTTTTTTATTTTTGGTTTGTTTCTTGGTTGTTTTTTGTTTGTTTGCTGGACGTAGCGATGGCCTATAGCTTGAAATCTTTATACTCATCAAAATGCCACTGCGTGACAGCAGCCCAGCTTCTCCTGATGCTCTTTAAGTTTAGATAAGGATACAGAATCAGCTTGGATGTAATGGATTGTGACTGTCACTAGCCCTCTGCCAGAAGCTTCTGTTGGTCCTAACTTCTTCCTTTCTACTCTATTTTCTGTTTCACTCAGGGAGTATGAACAAGACACCGAGTACTAAGCTCTACAAGACTTCATCTTCTCCATCACCTTCTTTTCTTGCTTTTCCTGCTCTCCTGTCTTCTTCCTCTTATTCTTTCTTCTGCTTCTCCTTCATTTTTGTTTTCTTGACTTCAAGGAGGACTGTATCCTCTACCTCCTGTCACCATTGTCTTCCCTGTTACCTACATCAAAATACCTTCACTTAGCCAGGCACCGGTGGCTCATGCCTGTAATCCTAGCTACTCAGGAGGCTGAGATCTGAGGATCACAGTTTAAAGCCAGCCCAGGCAGGAAAGTCTGTGAGACTCTTCTCTCCAAGCCACTAGAAAACCAGAAGTGGGGCTATGGTTCAAGTGGTAGAAAGCTAGCCTTGAGCTGAAGAGCTGAAGGACAGCATTAGAGTTCAAACCCCATGACAGACCAAAACAAAAACAAAAACAAAAACCACCTTCACTTATTCATTCTAGCTTCAAAAGCTCTTGAGTTGTGACTTCAATCTAGCTCTTAAGTTTTCACTCTGTTTTGTGTAATCACTTACTCTTTCTTGCCTCACACTGACATGATCATCTCAGAACCTGCATTTCCCACTTCTTGTGTTATCCTTAACTCTTTTATGATTATTGTACAATACTTCTTTAGACATTAGTTTCATAGTTAGATCTACTTTTATTTTTTTTTAATTTTATTTTGTTGTAAAGATGCTGTACAGAGGGATTACTGTTACATGAATAAGGTAATGAGTACATTACTTTTTTTATTGTGAAAATAGTATGCAGAGGGTTACAATTACATGGGCAAGATAATGACTACATTTCTTGTTGAGTATTGTTACCCCCTCCTTTGTTTTTCTCCTACTCTCCCACCTTCCCTACTCCCCAACTTTTAAATATATAATTTATTTTAATGGATAACAAAAAAATGACAGCATATCAGTGACAACTTATTCTGAATAGTAATATGTAATATTTCTCTCAATTTTCCTTGTGCTTCCATATTTTAAGATAGTTCCAAAAATATGAATAACAATTTTAGTACCCCTACTGTCACTAAATTCAATACAATTTAATCCACATTTAGCCATTCATCAAGTGCCACCTAAGATGCCCACTTTTTTCAATGCATAAGTTTACAGTTTTAAATAAAATCTTCTCATTTTGGTGTTGTGAATTATTATAAATCAGTGTGTGTCCATCTAAAGACCAATGCTCCACAGACCAATGTGTGGTCAAAAAGTTAAATGTAGGAATGTCACACCTCATACTCTTGCACTCAGAGAAGAGAATCAATATCTGAGCAGTCTAATCCTTCCTCAGATCAAGTTCAGGTGGTTTTCTGCTGCTCGCTAGCTCAATACCTTGCTTTTACTCTCTTGGGCTGAACATCTGAGATCTGATTTTCTGAGCACCTATTACATGGGCAGAATGTTTCATCCCCTGACTTCTTCCTATTTATCTCCTGCTTGATTATCAATCATGTCTTTGCTTAAAAATCACTTACCTCAGGCAGTCTTATCTTGAACCCCAGTCTAGCTGTGGTTGGCTTTGTTTTATGCTACTTTTGTAATTATAATTACCCAGTGGATGTCTGTCTTCCCACCAGGAAGAAAGCTCAAAAAGATAGGCCCAATCTATCATACTCATTGCTGTATAGCATGCCTACTTCATTGCCAGCTATATAGTGTGCATCAAACATTTATTAAATGAGGAAAGCAATACTGATGGCAAAGGGGTTGAAGGGAGAGGAACAATGCAATTCTTCCTTTTCAGCTATATCTATGAACCAGCCGACTGCCTTGAGCTTTTAGCCTCTTGTTCCTTATCATTCTGCATAGTTCATTTCCTCACCCTTTTCCTGTGTCGCGATTCTAAATGAAAGTATCAGGGGAAATATTCACGAAAGGATGATTGCGACTTCATAATTATTAATAATGGAGGGCTTTTGTGACAGGAGACTCAATGCCTCTCCTGCAGCTGAAGAAAACATTTAATTCTAAGTAATGTCTGCTTAATAAATCAAGGTTTCACCAAAGTTAATTAACTGGAAAGCACATGACTTGGAAAACCCCATTAAATCTCTCCAAGATTAAATACTGATGAGAGGCTGGACCAATACCTGTGTTTAATCTCTGACTTTGCATTCAATACTCTAGAACAGAAAAAGTTGGCTACTGCTGGAACCACCTGGGTGCATAATGATGAGGAATATGTTAAAACAGCTTCCCAGACAAATGTGTTGAAGCTCACATCAAGGTTTTATTTGCACTGGGCTCTGGGGGAAGGCTCTTTGGGAGGGCAATTTAATGATTTCTCTCCAATAGAGAAAGTTTACAAGTAGAACAGACCTGAAAAGAGGGAGGAGATGTCTCATTAAGGACAATGATGAGGGAGATTAAAGTAAGACTAGTTTGGAGACTTTTTAAATTTTATTATGCACATCATACACAGAGAAATAGTTGGTGATTGACACTATGTTCCAGGAAAGGTCTTCATGCACTAAAAAACCCTTAAAAACCTAATAGATGCCTTTAAAACCTAATAGATGCCTACCCAACCATCTTCTCAGAAAATTTACTATTTGAGAAGAACTTCTACTAAATTATATCATACAAAAACAATTGTTACCATGTGGATCAAAGACCTCAGCCTCAGACCTGAAACTTTGAAACTATTGAACCATGGAATAAAAGAAACTTTAGAATGGATAGGCACAGACAAGAATTTTTTGAAGAGTCCTAGGGGTGCAGCAAATAGGAGAGAAACTTAACAAATGAGATTATATCAAACTAAGCAGTAACAAATGAGATTACATCAAATTAAGCAGTTTCTGCACAGAAAAGGACATAGTAACTACATTATGTAACTATACAGCCAACAGACTATTTCGTTACCAGAATACATCTGACAAAGGCCTATTATACAAAATATAAAAGGAGCTCAAGAAATTAACAGCCCCCCAAAAAACTAATAAACCAATCAATAAATGGGTTAAAGGGCTAAGAGACTTCTCAGGAGAAGAAGTAAGATTGGCACATGATGAAATGTTCAATACACTTGGCCATAAAGAAAATGCAAATCCAAACAACTTTGACATTCAATCTCACCTCAGTGAGACTGGCCAACATTGAGAATTTGGGTAATAACGGTTACTGGCAAGGATGTGGGGAGAAAGGAACCCTCCTGTGTTGTTGGTGGGGATGTAAACTGGTACAACAACTCTGGATGGTGGTTTGGAAGTTTCTCAAAAGCTAAACATCTAGCCAGAACATCACAAGCCAGGATACCATACGGACACCAGCACATCCATGTTCATTGCTAATCTATTCACAATAGCCAAATTATGGAAGCATCCCAGATACCCAGATGATGAATGAATTGAAAATTTGTGGTCCATGTATATAATAGAATTTGACTCATCCAATTGAAAGAATACTATTATATCATTTTCAAAGAAATGAATGGACCTAGAACAAATTGTGTTAAGTGAGGTAAGCCAGGCTCAGAAAGACAAATGGTATATGCTTTCATTTGTATGTGGAAGCTAGGTCTAAAATAAAACTAGACATGATAACCTAAGCATCCACACATAGTCAGACTAAATGAGGGTACATTTAGGGAATGAACCCAAAGGTGTAACTTCCTTCTTCATCTAAAATATTACTTACAGCTGGGTGCTGGTGGCTCACACCTGTGATCCTAGATGCTCAAAAGGCTGAAATCTGAGGATTGAGGTTTAAAGCCAGCCTGGCCAGCCTGGCCAGAGAGAGAGACAGAGAGAGACAGAGAGACAGAGAGAGAGAGGAGAGAGAGAAGAGAGAGCGAGGAGAGGGGAGAGAGAGAGAGAGAGAGAGATTCTGATCTCCAATTAACCACCAGAAAACCAGAAGTAGAGCTGTGATTCAAAGTAGTAGAGTGCTATTCATGAGCAAAAAAAGCTCAGAGACAACACCCAGGTCCTGAGTTCAAGCCGTATAACTCACAAAGATAAATAAAGAGAAGAAAATACTACTTAACGAAACAAATTTCAGGACATGGAAACGTGGATTTTGTTGTTGGTGTTCTTATTACTGGTGTTAATTGCTTTTGTTTTGTTGTTCTTTTATCTTTTTAATGGGGAGAGGCAAATTGGGGACACAGGAATGGAGATAGGAAGATGAACAAATAGAGTTATGGTATTTAATATACACTATGTCAAAAATGAACTGTGCAACTTATGGACAGGAATAGGAGGAGGAAAATGGGGAAAAATGAAGGAAGGGATGACATTGTCCAAGAAGCATTGAATTCATTGCCTGACTTATAGAATTGCAATTCCTTTGGGCTGGGAATGTGGCTTAGTGATAGAATGCTTGCCTAGTATCCATGAAACCCTGGGTTCGATTCCTCAGGACCACAAAAACAGAAAATGCTGGAAGTGGCGCTGTGGCTCAAGTGGTAGAATACTAGCCTTGAACAAAAGAAGCTCAGGGACAGTGCCCAGGCCCTGAGTTCAAGCCCCAAGAATGGCAAGAAAAAAAAAGAATTGTAAGTCCTTATTAATAACAACAAAATATCAATATGAAATTTATAAAAAACAGATGCTATTTCATATAGAAGCCTACATATACAATATGTGTATATACTAATACAAATATTAATAGATTATCATATCTATAGATCCATGTGTATATATTTAAATTAAATAGTTCACTAGCTGCTTTTTGTCAGTTAAACAAACAACACAGTTCTCTCTGGCTTTAAGAACGATACAACCTCAAATATCACCACTTATTCAAAAGAACAAAAATATACTTGAGTTGGTTAACTACTATTGAAAATTACCTTATTCAATAGAGTAATGTGAAGTTAATGCTCTTCACAGAAGGATGGGTTGGTATACTTCTTTTTGGTTTCTATGTGTTTTCCCCTTCTACATCTTCTTTCCAAAGGTACAACAGAAGCAAAAATGAAATTTTGGTTCTGACAGTTCTACCTACGACCTTCTAAGGTCTGTTTTGTCTTCAGTAAAATAAGACCTGTCTGTGTACCCATCATTTTTGTGAGTGCTAAGATTATAGGAATGTGCTTAGTCCTAAAACTAAAGTTTTGAAGCACATGACTTCTCATATCATACATATCAAGCTCACCTGATCAGAACTCAATCTTAAATGTGAAAAATATTTTTTTAAGTTTACTTCTTTCCATTCCTTCAATTTTGGGAAAAAAAGTAAGCATGAGGAAAATGCTCCTCTTTTTGTGTTCCATTCACTCTTCCTCTGGGAAGAGGCAGAGAGTGGGGGAAGGGACAAGGTCTAGGTAGGCTTTTTACTGGCTTTCTAACACTGGAAAATTTTGTATTTCCTTTTATGTAGGTATGCAAGCACCAAGTGAGTTGGATTATATAGGAAATACAAAGCAGACAGTAAAATAGGTAAGTTTATATGATTGCCTAGAGTCAATAGGTCATTTAGGACAGATCTGGTTTGGGAATGCAGATGTTGATTTTTTCCCCATATTTCACAATTTTATTATTGAGTCAAATTGTGATAAATGACCCAGGACACAGAGGATGCAAATGAAGTACAGTACTGAAGAAAAGCCAAACAGTAGATAATCATTCAATTTTTTTAAAGGCACAGATACCTTGTACAACTTCACTGTCACAGATACTTTATAAAACAAGAGCAAATTGAATAGATGCATCCCTGAGCCAGGCACTATGCTATATGTTTTGCCTACATGGATATTTCTTTCAGTCTTCATTTTATACAAGTTTCCCCATTTTATACAAGTCTAGACAGACTTGGCTTTAAATTGGAATTACTTGGGAGGGAATTTTAAAATATCAGAGTCTATAGATTAGCTCTCCAAATTTCTTATTTAATTAATATGGCATTGTGCATAAAGAATGTTTGAGTATTCTCAGATGATTTTAACAAGGAACAGAGTTTATGAGCCATTAGAGTAAATCAGTCCCCTAGGTCAAAGAACTAGAACTACACATTTGAATCTAGGTATCCTGACAAGAGTATCTACATATGAACACCAATATTATGCTTCTGCTTTTAATGGCCATAAAATATAGCGAGGCAGGGAGATTTATTCCCATTTTGCAGATGAAGCTAGAAAGAGATTGATAATTTACCAAAAAATACAGCCCAATTAGCAACAGAGGCTGGATTCACATCTAAGACTTTCTGCCACACAGGCCTACCTGTAGTCATTCATTGTTTGCCTGTGAATGCCTGGAGTACAATGTATGTAAATTAGAATCTTTCTCTTGCACAAGTAGAAAGATAGACACAACAGAGGACTCAGGATTTATTCGTGTTTGTGAGTTCTACGTTTATGTCCCTATTGCTTTATGAGAAAAAATAAGTTTGTGCTGTTGCAGTGCAGTTTTTCATAAGCACACAAAGGAAAGAATAACAGTAATATAGAGGTGAAAGAATATCTTTCTTACAAAGCCTCTAGTACATAATGTGTAAGATAATTTCGGAAAACTGAATAAAATCCAATATCATTGACAATATCATTTCAATGGGAAAATTAAATACTAGAAAATGAACCTTTGGAGAACAAAAGTAAAGTGGGAGATTGCACTGAATAAACGTCAGATGTTAATACTATAAAGGCTAATTTGCGTGTATGTAAGAGAGATGTGTTTTAGAAATGGAAATGGAAATGGAAGTCATCTGTTTAAAATACCAGATGAATATATCCAATTTTTAATTCTCAGAGGCCAACTGAATGGCTTTTAAATCTGAACTAGTGCATTAAAAATTGTTTCTTTGAATTACATTTCCCTATTGCAAGCATCTAGCATCTGTCACACAAACCACATATGGTGGCTCTGTTAGTGAAGTGATAAAGAATTATAGTAGGCTGCAACCACCAAATGGATTAGTCATCCATCATTTAAACACATCAGCTTTGTTTTCACTGCAAGGGCCTTTGCACTAACTAGATAAACAAGTGGTGTTCCCTCTTTAGGCTTATAAAATGACTAGCATTCTTAATCTTTTTTGCTGAACTGCATACTCTTTCCGGTTTTAGTGTACCTGCTGAGGAACTCATGCCAACTGAGTTTCTAGAAGACACCATGCTCTATTTGTACCTGTGACATCCTTGACCCATCAGAGAATATTTCTCCTCTTCTTTCTCTTTTCAGTCCTCTTCCTCCTTTGCCTCTTCCTCCTTTTCATCCTTCTGATTCTCTTCTTCCTCCTTCCTTTCCTCTTTCTTTGGTTGTGGGCTGTGAAACCATAACCTCAAGCTTGCTAACAAGCATTCTACCATTTGAGCCATGCCCTCAAGCCCTCTGATATTTTTTAGTTTATTTTTCAGATAAGTTCTCATGCTTTGATCAAGAACCCTTGCTGGACCATGATCCTCCTATCCCCTCCTTTCTAGGAGTTGGGATTAGAGGCATGCACCACCACTTCTATCCGTTATTGCAAATCTGCACTTTTGGTGTGCCAAAGACAGCTCAAAACACAGGACTTCCCATAAGCCCTCCCAAGAGTGACACTTAGAACTTCACCCCCATGGTTTCTGCATCCTTCTGAAGAGAAGTGCATCAGTGTCGCTCTTCTTACCAGTGGTCCCTTACATTCCATCCCGAAAGGCCTGAGTTCTGCTCCGTGCTAAGCATTGGAGACAGCAATGGGGACCTGGGAGCAGTAAGTTATAGATGTTCCCAGTCTGGCAGAGGGGCACAAATACATGAAGATCACAATGACATAGCTTGATTCAGAGCTTTAGCTTTTCAATATCTTGTGTATTTTATTTTAAAATGCATAATTATTTCACATTACAAAATTATAAACAGGTAAAAATTGTAAACATTCTGCCCCTCCAATTTTCCCAGGTATTCAATAGCTCTCCACAGGTAACCAATATTAATAGGTCTCAAAGATCCTTCCGGGGGTAAATATATTTTAAATGTTTTCAATATATTTAAACTTGATACAGGTAATAGAGGGGAAACAGGAACATTCCATAGCTTATTCCTTTTTCATCTAAAAGTATCTCTGATATTTTGCATTTTACCCAATCAGTAAATAAGGAATTTACCCATTTGTTTTTGATTTGGCTATATACTACTTTATCATGGATATGTTCAAATTTGCACAATCAAACCCCAACTAAAGGATACTTGGATCCAGAAACTATGGCTCCCATTTATAATCCTAGCTATATAGGTAAAGATCAGAGGCCAATCTGGGCAAAAAGGTCATCTTAATCAAGATAGGGTTGATGTACATGCTTATCTCAGCTACACAAGAAGCATCAGTAGGTGAATCATTGTCCAAGTTGTGTGGAGCAAAAGATACATGACCCTGTCCCAAAAAATAACTAAGTCAAAAAATCTAGGACTATGGCTCATCCGTAGAGCATCTGCCTAGTAAGCATAAGATCCTGAGTTCAAGTGCCACACTAAAAATTAAATATAAGTGAGGTGTCATTGGCTCACACTTGTAATACTAGCTACTCACGAGGCTGAGACCTGAGGATCCCAGTTCAAAGCCAGCCCAAGAAAAGTCCAAAGACTCTTATATGCAATAAACCACCAGAAAACTGGAAGTAGCGCTGTGGCTCAAGCAGTGGAGCACTCGCCTTGAGCTGAAGAGCGCAGGGACAGTGCCCAAGCCCAGAGTTCAAGTCCCACGACCAACAAAAAAATAAATAAATAAATAAAAATAAAAACGTATATATAACTAAATACATATTTACATATATTGGATGGTGGAAGTAAAGAATTCAAACAGGAATGACAGGAATGCTCCCTGCTCATCAGACTGAAGACTGCTAGACCTCAAAGCTGGATTACAAAAGTTGAATCAAAAAATAATACTGTTGGTACACAAAGATGACAGTTGGAGATTGTGGTCTGAGCACTTCTATGATATATTCCCAGATCATATGTCCCACCTTCGGACATGAGAACTATACCCCCAAAATCAAGGTCAGAGTAAGTTAAGAATGATGCACAGTCACTTCTAGGCACCTGGTAGGAGCAGTCAAGAGCAGCCTGCTCTGATTCAAAGGTAACGATAAGAATGTCCACATCTTAATCAGGTATTGCAAGGTTCTTGCAAAGCAGATGTAACTGGAAATATGACTTGGGGCTTTTATACCTCACAGTATAGAGGACTCAAGGATTGGATATGTTCCTGAGTAGACATATGTTTACACACATGTCTAAAACAGACCACAGTCAACAGCCAGTGAGTCTGCTGATTACAACAGATGGTCGTGGTGTCTTTTTTTCTTATAAAAATTAAGGAATTAAATCTGCATCAAGTCCCAAGGCAGTTCTTGATCTACTTCTAGTGTTAACTTCCTTGGGTTACACTGATTTAAATATATATATATATATATATTTAAATTTTTCTTCTCCCACAACTTTTACCAGTGATTGTATTAGTTATTCCTTTTATCAAATAATAGGGAAGATTTGGTAATAGCCAAACTCACTTGATTATGCCATTATCCACTTGGTCCAGCCAATGCTCAGTAAAATTAAAATCAAATTTAAAGAAATTCTCTGGATTTCAATAGCCATACCTATTTTTATTTTACACTGATCAGCAGCAATAACTAATCTTTTTTTTAAAGACTGAATTATTTTATATGGACTATATCATGGTCAGATTAATCAATAAGTGAAAAACTTCCTTGAACTGAAACCTACAAAGGTGTTTGAATTAAATGACAAAGACAAGATGTTGATTTTTGACTGTGTTTTTAGCTCATCAGAGTTAGCATATTAAATATGAAAACAGAAATTATACCTCTCCTAAATTGAGTAGCTAAATGAGTTGATTTAACCTTTTGTCATTCTGGGTCTGCAAGCAGAATAAAAGAAAATCTGCAGAGGAAGAGAAAGAACTACCAAATGAAATGGTTTTAATTTCAAAAAGGGGCATCTTGATGGTGTGAAAGAATTACCCAAGAGACGTCAGTCATCTGTAGATTTGTTTTAGAAGCTAATGGAATGAATCAGCTGATAGGGGAAGGTCAGCAGCGAATACAGAGCACAGAGTTGTGAAAATCTTTCTGAAGATTTGTGATACAACAGGCATCCAAACACTGAACCTTTATCTTCAAGATGCTCAATGATTGTCAGCCAGGTGCAGGAACGGGATCTCAGTAAAAGCTACTGTTTGTACTCTATCACTTTGAGAAAGGTAGTCTATTTAGGAGGAATGATAGAATCGTGGCAATCACCTAGGAAAAGTCAGATTCTGATCACTGGAGAAGGGAGCCATTGAAGTGACATAGTAGATTTATGAAATTCCATGACATCGATTTGTGAAATCTGGATCAGACACACCAAGGAGAAGATTCATGATATAAACCCAGTCACTTAGGAGTAAGTGTTGAGCCACAGACCTCGAGACCTGCTCATGATTTAATTTCAGGTCTCCCTCCAATATTTAGAAAAGGTTATTTCTTTTTTACATTGATTGCCACCTTGCTCTTCTTCAAATTAGGTTAAAAGCATGTCATGACCCAAATCTGTCTGAGGCAAAGAAAGAACAAAATGGAAACTATACGCGACAGAACAAGAAAATGAGGTAAGGCCAGACAGCATGTTTTAAGAGATGTTTTAACACAGAGAATGGTCTTGACATCGAAGACAGCCCTTGTGTTTCCGTTCCAATATATATATATATCACTACCATCAAGTTCTCCGAAACAATTCAGCTATTCTTGAATTCTTTCCATATCTGAGGGCTCAATTGAAGGGCAAGGAGACTGTGAGTCTCTGACAGGACTGTCACTTTGGACATTGCAAGCAGCCACTTTGTAATGTTTTGGCCCAGCCTCTGGATACTAGAGGAAGATAATTGGAAACTGTCCTCCCAGGAAGAAAAGTAGAGTACCATGACACTTGACGTCACATTTTGGTGCCCTTTTCATAACAAGAGAGACCATTATCAAATCCCTCATGCCACCCAGAGCCGTGTTTTAAATCTGCTGGGAAATTTAACTAAGTTACTGCTTTTTTCCACTGATTTTTGGGGTCCTATATAATCCACCTTTCCACAATGCAGTATGATTTCAAAGATGTGGAATCAAATCTTATCTTCGGTGTTATCTCATTCCTTTCTCTCAAAAATGTTTCTTCCCAACAACAACAAAGGTACTGACAGTTTCAAATTATGATCTTATGCAGATAATGACGTAAGAGAGAAAAGAACATTATTGTTTCTGTATGTTATCTAAGCAGCATATGGTTTTCTATTGGGCATGACAGCTTGGAAAGATATGTCACCTGTCTGAGGTCACAGAGCAAATTATGGAGCCCTTAATCCTCACCACTGTGAAATACGGGACCTGGATGAAGCAGACTTTGGGAAGAACTGGACCTAACATAGGACATGTTTCTGGATTTCAGAATTGCTATGAAAGCATGGCTTACACAGTGATCTACCAAGGGAGAACTGGGGAACCTCATCCACTGGGATGAGAATGTATTATCCTGTTTATCCTGTGTGTGTATGGGGACAAAAAGCATTCCAAAATAGTCATTGCATTATTTTTAAATCCCTGTTCCACTCAGTGTGGACAGCCCCCATCTCTCTACTTTCCTGAGTTATATCCCTTCTATTTTGTACCTCTCGCTTAGTGCCCCCATTTTATTGTAAAAAGAACCTTTACCCCTTCTAATCATTGTTTCGGGAGCATAAGTGATACAGGTCATGCCCCATCAACTCCTCTGTCTTCTGATCGGAAGCTTAGATTACTGAATACCAGCAACTATACTCCAGAGACATTGTCCATGGGTGCTTGATATGGAAACTCACATAAGGAATCCAGAGCCTTTGAGAAAAGCCAAAAAAAATGAATAAAATCTTTGCGCTATCTAAAGATAGATGAGGCCATCTTTTATGTGGGGGGAGGGGGATTAAAATTTTGCTGCCAAGAAATGGCATGTGGTAGTTTGTTACATTAGTGACTCTGGTGGTTATTGTGTTTTAGACAGATCCTTTCTCCTATTATGCAGATGTGGATAGAGGGACGCTCTGCTCCTTTAATCTCTTAGTTATGAGATGTTTCAGGCTTGTATTCTTGGAATTCTCAGTTGGTATATAAGAAGTCCAGATAGCATGAAGGAAGGAAAGATGAATGTAGACTTCATGTAGAGAGTTGAGAAGGAGAGACTGAGATTACCACATTACAGGCCAAAACAGGAGACAGAAACAGAAATAGAGACAAATATATAGAGATCCCTGTCTTTTCAGCATTTTACCAGGACCAAGTGCCCAGCTGACTCACCAACTAAGCACAACACATGAAACCAATAACAAACCTCAGTCCAAATTATAGACTGGACAGCAAATAAAATAATTACTAGTCTAAACTCATATATTTTGGGGAAGATCTTTTACATGGCAAGTAAATAACTAAAACATCAGTAAATATTAGATGATTAACTAATTCTTGTTGGTACAATGAATAGAAATGGTGGTGTGAACGCCGGGCGCTGGTGGCTCATGCCTGTAATCCTAGCTACTCAGGAGGCTAATATCTGAGGATCATGGTTCAAAGCCAGCCCAGGCAGGAAAGTCCCTGAAACTCTTATCTCCAATAAACCACCAGAAAACTGGAAGTGGCGCTGTAGCTCAACTGGTAGAGTACTAGCCTAGCCTGGAGCTGAAGAGGTGAGGGACAGCGCTCAGGCCCAGAGTTAAGCCCCATGACCCACCAAAAAAGAAATAAAAAAAGAAATGCTGATGTGATGATACTGCTCCTTCAGACACTTGTCCCCCAAGGTCCTGCAGTGAGACGAATTCCACAGTATGGTGTTCTCAGGGCACCACAGGATACCAATGGGATCCTCTGCCCAGATGAGTGAGGTCAAGGAGTCTTCCAAAAGTGATGGTAACTGAGCAAAATCCTGAAAAGACAGGAGGATTTTCTAGTGAAAAGGAAAAAAGATTTTTTCCTCTGAATCTTCAGCACTTCTAAACTAGTCCCATCTTCAGACCCCTTTGAACAACTGTTTACAGGTAATTTTTGACAAAGAAATGGAAGGAAAGAAAGAATGTACAGGCTTGAAATCATCTGTGTAAACATGGAATTGAAAGTGGAAATCACTGTGAAAAAGGAAAAGAGCTCAGAAGGCATCCTTTTTACTCAGTGAACTGTTAACCTTTTTAGCCAAATCAGATCTTCTGTCTGTCTGCTTCCCTAAGCAGAGAACTCCATCAAATAGAGGGTGCATGTGTTAACAACACAGATTGTATTCATTCTCCATTGCTGCACTATGAAATTCCATTCTGTCTTCATTTATGAGGCATGTTATCTCTGGAAAGATCCCTCGAGATATTACTGTGAACCATCTAGAATTTTATTTAAAGGTTTTAAAAACAGAATCAAAACTATGGCTTAGGTATGTACACTGGATCTTTGAATTTCTAATTTAGTATCAGATCTTTAGATAATGTTCTCCAATGATGTCATCTTAGACATCTTTGTAAAAGAATAGTATGACAAAAGTTCTTTCACTTTTATATTTGTATCTACTTAATATCAATAAAAATGTACAAACATATATATAATAGAAAGGAGTTCATTGATTTCAAGCTATTTTTAAAAAGCATTCATCATTGAAACCATGGTAGTTGAATATTATCTACTATTTTCTGGTTGTGTTGCTTGTTCAATAGTTAGAAATCTAAGACATATTTTTTAAAAGATAGAGTCAAGGATGAGATAAAATAAAAGAACTTGGTATTCCCTGTAATTAATTCAACCTTCTAGATAAATAGAATTAAATAAATAGCTTCTACAATGTACTCTCTATTAAAAAGCATCTATTGCAAAACTATTAAAGGTTTGTTGCATGAACAACAGAATTGTACTTCAAGAGCAGAAGAGAGATAACATTCCTTTAGATATGAGAATTAGAGATGAAAGTAACATGTCAACCACAGTAAGGCCAGACTGGTTAATACAGACAAAATAAGACTAGGAACCTATTAAAAGAAAGAAAAAGAAGTTAACAATATGATCATTAATGAACAGTTTTGTGTGATGGTGTTTTTCAAACATGAACAAGTCAATATAGGCAAAGAAACAAATGAACCAATCTCATTAGGAAGTGACATGTCAAATGAGTGAACCTGAAATACATTATTTTACTTAGACAAATATATGTGGATGAGTTTTGATATTTTCTTACTTCTCAAGGTGAACTTTGCTTTCAAAATTTATTAAAACCTCATCAAGAAGGAAATCTCAAACCAAAGTGAACCAAAAATAAATACAAAAGTCAGAAGAAAATGGTTGCAGTCTTTTCTTTTCCTTGTGAATTTTTAAAAAGATTTTATTGTAAAGTTGATGTACAAAGAGGTTACAGTTACAAAGTAAGATAATGAGCACATTTCCTTTTGAACAGTGTTACCTCTCCCTCATTTTTTCCTACTTCCCTCCCCTGAACCTTTTCCCCAAAAAGGTTGTAAAGTTCATATCCAACACAGTGTTTAGTGAGTATCACTGTTGCATTGGTTCCCCCTTGTTCCAACTTTTCTATGATTCCCTTTCCCTTCCACAAATCAGATAAACATTATATATATATATATATATATATATATGTTTATATATAATATATATTATATATATGTTATATATGCTATATATAATATATATTGTTTATATATATACAAATATATATTATATTTTATATAGAACAAAGGGTACAAAAATCCAAAACAGTGTCGACAGGAAATAAATCAAAGGGGAGGAAAAGAAAGAAAGAAGAAGGAAATAATTGCAAACAGTACACTAAAAAAAAATCTTGCCAGGAGCTGGTGGCTCAGGCCTGTAATCCTAGCTACTCAGGAGGCTGAGACCTGAGGGTTGTGGTTCAAAGCCAACCCAGGCAGGAAAGTCCATGCAACTCTTATCTCCAATAAACCACTCAGAAAGCCAAAAGTGGCGCTGTGGCTCAAGTGGTAGAGTGCTAGCCTTGAGTTGAAGAGCTGAGGAACAGCACCCAGGCCCAGAGTTCAAGCCCCAAGACTGTCAAAAAAAAAAAAAAATCTTGTTTCCATTACATGGAGTTCATTTCCCTAAGCATCATTTTATATGGTCATATGCACACAGAGCCACTATGATTCTCTGCAAAGAATATCCTAGACATATTCTAGTTATTACAAATGAGGGAAACCATGCAGCCTGTCTTTAGCTCACTTATCTATGGAATTGTTTCTTTGAGGAATTGTTTGGGGAAGGGATTTAATTTTTTGAGCTCTAAGTATATTTTATATATGAGGCCTTGTCTGATGTATAGCTAGTAAAGATCTTCTCCCAATCTGTAGGCTTTCTTTTTTATTGTTTAGTAAGTTTTTTATTGTGAAAATACTGTACAGAGGGGTTACAGTTACATGGGCAAGGTAATGAGTACATTTCTTATCAAGCATTGTTGCCTCCTCCTTTGTTTTGCCTCTACCATCCCTTCCCTCCCATCTCCACAACTACCCTCCTCTATCCCTCCTCACCACCACCTAAATTGTAAAGTTCGTTTCTCAACATAGTGTCTACTACATCTCATTGTTGCAATGGGTCAACCTGTATCAACATTTTGTTTTTCCCTTCCTCTCCCCAAATTATACCAGCATAAAATACAGTGAAAACAGGGGTTACTTAAGTGAAGTAACCCAGGTCCAGAGAAACATAGGTCCTATGGTTTCCCTTATTTGCAATAACTAGTATATATCTGGGACAAGTAGAAAAGTCAAAAGCTATATTTATATGACAAGAAAAGATGAAGTTAAGCAAAATGAACCCAAGATAGGTCCTATGGTTTCCCTTATTTGCAATAACTAGTATATGTCTGGGACAAGTAGAAAAAGTCAAAAGCTATATTTATATGACAAGAAAAGATGAAGTTAAGCAAAATGAACCCAAGATAGGGACACAAGTGGTTTTTTCTTGCTTGCTATTGATTCTATTTATAAGGTACCATGTGAATTATTTTGTTGCTTGGTATGTCCCTCCCCCATTGCATAACTTCTGTAGGCTTTCTATTTATCCTGCTATGTCTTGTTCCATGCAGAAGATCTGCAGTTTCATGCAATCCCATTTTTCCAACCTTTCTTTGATTTGCTGTGTTTCCGGATCTTTACTTAAGAAGTTTACACCTGTGCCAAGGAGCCCTAGTGTTTCCCCTATTTCTTCCTGTAATATTTTCAGGGTATCTGATCTTACATTGAGGACTTTGGTCCATTTGGAACTGATTCTGGTGCATGCAGGGTGATACATAAGGATCAAACTTCAGTTTCTACAGGTGTCTAGCCAATTCTGCTAGCACCATTTGTTGAAGAGGCTGTCTTTCTTCCATCCTGTATTTTTGGCTCTATTATGAAAGACCAGGTAGCCAAACATCTGTGGGTTCATTTCTGGGTCTTCAATTCTATGCCATTGATCCTCAGGACTGTTCATGTGCCTGTACCAAGCTGTTTTTATAACTACAACTTTGTAGAAGAGTTTGAAGTTTGTTATTGATATTCCTCCAGCACTGTTCTTCTTTCTAAGTATTGTTTCTGCTACTTGGGCTAGCCTATTATTCCATATGAATTGTTGGATTGCTTCTTCAGTATCATTGAAGAATGTTGTTGGGATTTTGATGGTTATTGCATTGAAAATGTGCACAGCTTTGGACAGTATTGCCATTTTCATGGTGTTAATCCTCCTAGTCCAGAAGCATGGGATGTTCCTGGGCTTTTCTTGGATAGGAGGACTTTCATTTCCATTTCTGTTTCATGTTTCTTATGGGTCTATTTAGTTGGGTTTTGTTTTAATTTGGGTGGCTGCAGGCTTAAATGGTTTCCTCTTAAAATGTATAGATGAGAGATCAAAAACTATATTCTCCTTTCAAAGAGATCATTGTCAAGAAGAACTGAAGCTGCTAATCCTTAATATCTCCTAAGAAAACTCACATAGAGATTAACCCTCTGATGCTCCCTGGTGAGGATTGACAGATGGCTTCTACAGGACCAAAGGTGACTCCAACATTTCCCACAGGAAAGAAACTCCAGGAGGAGAACAGGTGCTCTCCACACACATTTTCTAGCTTGTTGTTTTGTTGGTTTTTCTTTCTTATAATGTTTCTGGGTCTTAGATCAAGCATAAGAATAGTCACTTCCTTGAAGAAGAAGGACATCTGAACAGCATTCTACTCCCTCACCCCAATTCCAAAGGCTAGTCCTTAGAGAATATTATGAAACAAGGAATAATGGATAATGGCCCCTCGGCTCAAAATTAAGTTAGAACAAAATCCCAAGGACCCCATGTACTCAAGAATACAAGTTGGCAATAGTTCTAATCACCTCCTATTGGGTTAAGTCCTCCCCAAGCAGTGATTAAACTGAGGACTTTTTTAAGTGTCAGGGAGAAAGAGCAGAGGAAAGAGTAGGCAAAGCAAAGGTGCAATTTCAGATAAAGACCACACTCAGCTTCATCCTACAGGGTCATCCAAGGACTCTAACTTATCCTTACAAAAACACATGCAAAATTCAACAGCCCAACCTTAAACTTCATTCCTTGACTATTCCACCTCTTAAAATTCTATATGAACCACAGTTAGTTCCAATGCATTTCTGCTCCATGATCTTTTTAGTTAAATAGAATATTGCTTTTTCTAATGATGCTGTACCACACATAGCCACGTGTTTGAATTGTTACAGAAACAATTGTAATAATTTTAAATGATTCCCAATCAATAGAAAATTGTGAATTGTGAGAGATTAACTTACTTCATAAATAAGGATGATAGTAAACTCACCCAAATCAGAAATTTTACGTATCATTATCATCAAGTTCTCAAAATCATTCATGTTCCATCAAGTGCCCCTGTAGGAAACCGAACTTGTAGGGTGATGCATATGTGTGTTTTTCATGTCCGTTTGGCTTCTGTTCTAAGTCTGGCCCTTTTTTATTTGATCTTATTACTTTGATATTTTGAAGAGAACAAGCCAGTGGCTTAGAAAATTCCTTTTTCTTAGTGTTTCTTTAATTGCTATCTTCTTCAAATCCATGGCCAATTTTGTTTCTCCAGCTTGAAAGCTTAATAGTTCACCTTCCTCCTAAAGTTAAAACTCTAATTAGCAGTGAGGGCTAAATTCCTAATCTCACGACCATTCATCTCATCTCTCCTCCCTGGTTGCTGCATACATCCTACAGGCGTCTTCACATCCATTTTTTACCCTCCACCCTACTCCATGCATCATTGAGCTGGTGAACATATGGCTTTCTCATGCACCAACCAATGGAAGCCCCATACAATCAAAGGGAGGAACAGGAATAATTCCACTGGGCTTAATCCTCTGAGCTCCCTCAATAAGATTCCTGAACTCACTAGAACTGGCCCTCTACTTCAGTTTATTTTCCAAAGCAATATTCCTACCAGACTTTCTCCTCCTGACATCTGACAATTATTCCCTAGAATTATTCCTTTGGGGATAAACCAGCTTTTCCACTGTTATTTTGCACGGATCCTTGTCTTACCCAGTGGTTTACTTAAACGTTTGTGAAAGACCTAACTATGGAGCAGGAGTTGGGAGCTCTTCTAAGATTATCCTAATTTCGGTGGCATCCGTGTGCCCTAGGGATCTGTACCAACATGCCAAGCAGCAAGCTTGTTAACAATTCACTCCATTGTGCCTTTCTACCGCTGTTCACCTGCCATTTCCTCTTCTTTAAGTTCCAATTAAAACAACTTCTTCTTGTATGAATCATTGTTGGGACCTTTTTAAAATTCAGATTATCTGTATATCTACTATGAATGTTTACAGCATTAGGTATTTTTTAAGCTAGAGGATGAATTTAATTTGTGTGTGTGTGTGTGTGTGTGTGTGTGTGTGTGTCTCCAGCATTTTGCATGGTAGGCATGTAATACATTCTCTTTTCACATAAATGAATTGATGTATGATGCCATAAAGGAACAAGTGTGGGCTTTCAGATTAGACTGAAAGAAGCGTCTTCCAGGCAGCACTGCCATGAGCTAGATAAATGTTCAAATGCAAAGCAAGGGTTTGAAAAGAGGAATAAGTAATTGCAATAGCAAGGCAGTAGCTGATTTCCTACAGCACAGTAAAGAAACAACTGGCTATTTTTTTTTTTTAGGATAGAAGTAGAAATTCTGAGCAAGTGTATCAATCAGCAGTGCCACCACTATGAGCCTGTAGTCAACAATGCTAACAGACAAAAATAGACACTTTCTGATAAACCCAGAATGAGTCTCAAATACTACTAATGCAGAAATGCAGGTTCATATAAATTAATCCACTTTGGTACAAAGTTGACATCTGTGTTATAGAGTCATCCTTAATAGGGAACAAACGAGTTTTAAGTTTTACTATGTAATAAATATAATCTGGGTATATGATCAAAATTAGATCCAAGATCCTTTTCACAACAAAGCCTAAACATTTTAGGGAAAGATTTCTTAAATCGAAAATAACTGCTAATGTATCTTTGAAAATTACCCTATCCTAGAACAAAAGCATCTTACCCAAAAAAAAGACAGAAGTATATCATTAATCTTGTGCATTCTAGGATTTAGGTTTAAATGCTAGGTTACCATTATAAAACACCAAAGAACATCCTAATGTCAGAATTTGGTTTTTTGTTTTTTGTTTTTGGGTTTTTTTGTCTGTTTGTTTTTGGTCTGTCATGGGGCTTGAACTCTGGGTTTGAGTGCTGTTCCTGTGCTCTTCAGCTCAAGGCTAGCGCTCTACCGCTTGAGCCACAACACCACTTCCAGTTTTCTGGTGGTTTATTGGAGATAAGAGTCTCACGGACTTTTCTGCCCAGGCTGACTTTGAACCACAATCCTCAGATCTCAGCCTCCTGAGTAGCTAGGATTACAGGCGTGAGCCACCGACACCCAGTTTCAGAACATTTTTAACAACTTGCAATTACACAAAGCACCTTCAAAGAAGGGAATAATTTCTGTCCAATTTTAGGAGCTCAACAACTTGCAATTACATAAAGCACCTTCGAAGAAGGGAATAATTTCTGTCCAACTTTAGGAGCCAAGATTGCAAAACCATCCAGGAAGAAAGAGGTTATGAATAGAAGGATTTGTATTATGTTGTTTGAAATACACTAAATATTTTAACTTTAAATACCTTTGTAGAAGTCAATGGTTCCTGCATAACAGCATACTGTAATTAGAGTTCACTTGGTTTACCCATTTGTTGGGTTTGCTAAGAGATTTTTTTAAAGCATCATGGGAAACCACTGATTTTTGTTTGTCAAAATTAATACTTCAGTATTTAAACATAAATAATTACTTCAGTTAAATTTATTGCCTGTAATTTATTTTTCCAACTTTTAAAAAATATATTGAGGAGATGATGAGCTGAGGTGTTAACAGTTACCTAGGTAAGGCAAGAAGTACACTTGTTTTTAATCATTGTTACCCCATCCCTTTTTATCTCCCAGTTACCCTTCCTTTTCCCCTTCCCAAGTTGTAATATTCATATCCAACATAGTGTCAACTGAGCATCAATGTTACTGTGGTTCATCCATTATTCTGCCATTTCTGTGATCCCTTTTCCTTTTCACATATTGCATTGTCTATTATGCAAAACACGAGGTACAAAAACACTAGGAGAAATGAAGAAAGAAGCAACAATAGAGAAAAAAGAACAAACTATATACAGAATCTAATGAGAATCTCTTGTTTCCATAAGTTTTATATCATGTTACTATACTTCATTATATATAGCCCTTTGCTTGGGTTGTTGACATTACCTGTTAAGAACATCATATTCATATTCTAGTTCTTACAAATGAGGAAAATCATACAACCTACTTTTCTTTGGGTCTGGCTTACTTCACTCAATATAATTTTTTCCAAGTCTTTTCATTTCCTTATGAATGGAACAATGTTATTCTTTCTGATGGAAGCATAGAATTCCATTGTGTACATGTACATTTTCTTGATCCATTAGTCTACCGAGGGGCATTTGGGCTGGTTCCACTTTTCCAACTTTTTGTAGAAAGCTAATGAACTATCTGTTGATAAAGGTGAAGGGATTTATGATTGACTTTAAGGAAGTGTCATACTCTGATCTATAATTTTATAGCACTTTGAAGTCCTTAAAACTTTTAGCCTTTATACATAACAATAAGAGAGTGCCCTGAATTGTAGTAAGTTATGATATCTATTCAAAATTTCTGTTTGCAGAATGGTCGCATGGTTAATGGGTAATATCTTTCTGCACATTCGAATTTATCATGCATATTTACCACATAAACTTCAGTGAGCCAAAAATATGTATAAAGTTGCTTTCCATTGTGTCAAAGAATTACAGAATAGAGAGTTTATTATTACTGGATTGTTATAGCTTAAATATTCTTGCCGTAATTTCTCTTCTTTCTAGCATCAAAGCCACTGGCTGTGTACAGCTTCTGAAACTATAAGCTCCTCATCGCTCTTCAAAGCATGTCCTACTGGAGAAGCCCACCTGTAGCAACTTCACACAAGGAGAATACAAAGGTCAGTCACACTTAAACACAGGCCACTTCTGTGTCAAGGATTCTAGCCTTTGCTCTATCTCAGAACTTATTGCTGCAGTTCAAGTTGTGCATCAAAGGGTTAGCTTAAGATTTCAGAAGTTAGGGAATTGTAATACCAAAGCATACCATGACCCAATCATTGAGTCCAGGTTTCTTTCTCAATTATAATTTATAGGTGAGATGACCATATCAATTATATCATACATCTTTGCATAATGATACATATATCACAGAAGCGGGGGACATGATTACACATACCATAATCTTCATGAGGTGTTTTTTTTTCCTTATAAATTCTTTTTTTTTTTAGTTGTGAAAATACCGTACAGAAGGGTTACAATTACATGGGCAAGATAATGAGTACATTTCTTATCAAGCATTGTTGCTTCCTCCTTTTTAGAAGATTAATTTCCAGTTTCAAAAGGATAAATCTAGGCCAGATTCTAATGGCTCACATCTGTAATCCTAGGTAAAAGGAGGATGAGACCTAGAGGATTAAGTTTCAAGCAAGCCTGGAAAGCAAAATCCATAAGACTTTATCTTCAATTAAAAGAGCAAAGAATCAAGCTGGAGGCAAGGTTCAAGTGGTAGAGCACCAGCCATGAACAAGAAAGCTGAGTGAAAGCATGAAACCTTGAGTTCAATCCCGTCTTAGCAAATAAAAAATAAAGAATCAAAGATGATGTATTGAAACTACCCCTTCTTCTATAAGCACTTATTAACAGCCTATATAATAAACAACTAGTTGTAAAGACCAAATGTGGATGGAAATAACTTACTTTTAAAGTCTTAACTTGAAAGACAATATAGAGTAATAACCAAGGAAAATGAATTTGAGAGACACAACCAGTCTAACAGCATTGAGCTGCGATAAAATCATTATTATTCTATATATTTTTTACTTTGCAAAATGTCTTTATTACCAATAACAAAATCTTATTAGAGTTTATATCATACCTAATTTAAGTGTTATTTAAATAGGTATTAAATAAAATATTGAGAAAAAATTAAAAATTATTATGAAACCAACAGGATTTCAGTGATATACACGACCCAGATTAAAAGATTAATACTACTATGTGTCAAATTACTCTGGACATTTATGAGGAATAAAAAAGAAAAAAAGACTTTGGTACTGCATAAAGACATCTTCCAGGAGCTTACAAGCAATGCAATAAGTATATAAAGGAAGAGGAAAAGTAGGACGTAACAGGGACAGAGGTAAGAACTTGGTTCTGGAATGGATTATCTTTTGCAAAGAAGACACGTCTTGCAGATTCAAGGCAATGACTACTGGTAAATCTCTGGACATTTTAAAGGTGGGAGAAGAGACTGAAGGTAATTAATTGCAAAAGGTTGTTATCTTCTTACTAACTGGCAAGTGACTTTTCCTACTGCCATGAAAAATGGGTTATTTCAGCATCAGTAAAAAGTAAAAGAAAAAGAAAGGTTGCATTGGTCTTTATGACAAACACAACAGAAAATAATATACTTTTATTAGACTTATCATAAAAGGGTAGTTTGTAATCAATAAAAAATAAAGACAGCCAGTTTTGTTCTCAAAATATTACAAGAATGTTCTCTAATGATCTTTTAGATCAGAGACTATTTGGTAGGCCAAGCAATTTCTATTACTAATTCTGTGTAGACAGTTTTGTTTATTAAATATACATTAGAGGAAATGAATTTTCTCCCTTTAGAGTCTAGACGTAAGGCACTGTAGACTAATTCTTTTAAATATATGGAAAATAGCTATGTTTATTTTATGAGTTAGGAAGTCCCATAACTCTCAAGGTCCATATCCAATTTGTATCACTAAAATGACTTTTTATAAACCAGAATAAACATATCATCTCTTTTTTGCAAACCACAGGCTATTTATCCAGAGCAAATAAATGTATTTGAACATGTTAATTTAGTGTGGTCTTAAAATACATGTCTGGGTTATACACACAGAGACTGCACCCATCAATATTTTAAATAGAAAATATTACTCTTTTTTGTCAGTGCTAGGGTTCCAACTAAGAGCTTCAATGCTTGTTAGATAAGTGCTCTGTCAGTTGACTATGCAACCCCAGAATATTATTTTTCAATAGTGTCTCATGTTTTGTTGTTGTTGCTGCTGTTGATATTGTTGTTGTTGTTTTTGTTGTTTTCCTGTACTGTTCTATACTATAATCCTCTTGTTTATGCTTCCGGTGCATGACACACACATGCAACTATGTCCAGATAAATTGGTTGAAAAAGGATTTCACTCCATTATTGCTCCTGCTGACTTCAAGCCATGATCTATTTGATCTCTGCCTTGGGACTACAGGCATGAGTCACCACACCTGGTTTATATACTCTATTGTAAACTGCTATTTATGCTTGCTTTTGGGAGAGTGTTCTTATTAGTAGTGAGACTCAGAATTTATAGAAATACTGTTTTCCTCTATCAAACCTAAAGGGAGGAGGCCAAAGACCATGTGAAATTCAGAAATGGTTGCTACATTTTAAAGCCTCAGAATTTAAGACTCCTTTGAATTTATCAATAAAGAACAAAGTCAAGTTGTAAAGAATGAGAAAGATGCATACTTGTCCAGGTTATTGATATTAGATTGCAATTCTTTGAGGAGATAAGTTTTTAGGCTCATATGAGCTGAATAATTAAAGACAAAAATGAATGCTAGCCCAAATATTTATGCACTTGTAAAAAATGCTAAAATATTGCAAAACAGTATTATCTACGTCGCCACTAAAAACACAGTTCTACACATACTAAAATGGAAGACTATGGCAAAATACTATTTCTTTTAAGTTGCATACCATGACATGGTAACATCTTGTTTTTATAAAGCAAAAACATTGAACATATGCCCAGTGTTTCAAAAGAGAAAAAAATATTTACAAAGTGCACAGCAAATATCAACAGAGTCACTTCTCCAATGGTTAAATTAAATTCTTTTGGGAATGGAATTAAAGGGTCACAAAGTTGCCTTCAGATATGTTAATATCCACATCATTTGAAACTTATAATTTTAAAACTATAAATGTCTAATAGAAATAAAGCTTATTGGAGCCCAAGATAATCTATTTTATATGTTTATCTCAGACTATAATGACTATATACATTGTAATTCTCTCTTACAATTTATGTTCAGAGGTATGTAATATATGATGCATAGTTCCTTCCATTTCTGCTTTTGTTCTTAGTGCAACTTCAAACATTTTACTTGGAAAACCCTTCAATGGAGACAATCAGAGTGGAATGTCTAAGTCTTTTTTTATTTCTTGCAGAGGAACTCACCTCCAGCAGCAGTGGGCAGTTTGGTAGAAAAACTAAACTAGGCCCCATCCCAGAGCTGTTGGATCTGAATCTGCACGTCAACAAGATTGCTAATGGATTCACATGCACATGAGTTTGAGAATCACTATTCCACAAGATTCACCTCTAGCCCATGATTCCACAATAAATATCTTATTTTTATTCAGATCACATATTTATGGGGAGCCTTTGGGATGGGGCCACATGGAAGTCAAACAGAGACCAAGGAGCAAATGTCTTTGATTCATCTCGGTATAACCTATCAAGTATTCATGCTTCCAACCAGTTCCTTTATGTGAAATCACCTCAGAACAGGTAAGAACTCTGAAGATCACAAACCTTCAAAGAGTTTATAACTCCACTCATCGTTGGATGTAAGTCAGCATGGACTTTTATGGTTTCTGACACTTGAATTGAAAGTGGCTATTAAAAGAAATGCTACATATGAAATGTGATCTTTCTATAAATATTTATTCATTCATACTCCAGAGAAAGGTCAGAAAGTGAAAGTCAGGGTGAAATGAAATATGGTCGGAATGAAATCTAAGTATTATTGGGCTGTGAAATGAAAAAAAGAAAAATGCACATATCAATAGAGCGGCTTTCTGAGTGTAGCAAAGTATGAAATGCATTGAAATAAACTTTCAAGGGATATTTTAACAATAGAGATTGGCACTATCACCTTGTTCATTCATTCTTTTTCAATTGATGTATGTCCCCCACTATTCAAAAATGTAAATACGATTGTCTATCATTGTGGACACTTAGTAAAAACTTGTGGAATAAATGGAAGAATTAATGCATGCCCTTTGAGGGCAGAGTATTCTATTTTCTGTTAGATTAGATATCCAGAAAACATTTCTCAGCTAAGCAAATAGAAATTTGGGGGGAATATAATGCATGCACTTTCAAATTCAAAGTTATACCAGGCAAATGTAAATATAACCCTCAAGGTGTTCAGGTGAAGAATTCATTGAAAATCAAAATAGTCAACACAAGAACAGGCACTCAGCATCCCACCCTTGTGAAACTGTTGGTCTTAAAAAACAAAGTGTTGGGTTTGGGCAGGTGTGGCATAGTTCACAAAATTGTGTAAAACAAATCTCTCCTCACAAAGTCAGGTCACTCAAAAGGCCATTTACTCACTGAAAAAATCAAGTTAAAAAACCTATGTGCTACAACTGCAGAAACTGGCTTGCCTACTGACCAACTATGTCCATGTGAAATACACCTCGACAGATGATACCCCATTAGACACCACCAGCAGGAAAGTAGCAAGACCAGCATGTGACACACACCAAAAGTGAAGCCACATTGTCTAAGAACGGAAATGCACTAATTACCTGACTTATGAAATGGTGACCCTCCTGTACAACACCTTAATCATAACAGCAATAATGTTATATTTTTAAAGTGAAGAAGACTTGTAAGAAAAAATACCATGTTAATGATACCAGAGACATAAAAGACCTAAGAACTCCAATTTTAAATTTGAGTATGTAAATACCAGGTAGAGCCAAGTTACTTAACAACTGTAGCACATGAGATGGAAGATGTCTTTGTATTGCTAAAGAAGAGGAAAGATATAATCATCATTGCATAGATTAAACTATATGTCAAAATATATGTCATATAAAAATATTAAGTTAAATATATCAAAAGAAAGGAAATGCATAGTGGTCCAAAGCAGCAATAAAAACAAAGAAAACTTGAATGCCAGAAAAGACATCAAGAAAAAGGAGTAAAGAATGCAAACCAAAAGATAAATTAGAATAGATTTAATAAAGTGGGGGAAAATACTACTTATATTTTGGAGATATAAATTACTGAGCATATATTTTTACTAGAAAACTGTGTTTAATTACCTGCTTCCACTCTTATATTGCTATTCCAAATTATTGGGAAGAAGGTGACTTTTCATTGATTTCTATCTTTGAGGGCTTTCTTCTACTGCAATGTTCATTGACTCTCAATAATTTAGAGATCACATTTCATTGGAACAGTATTGTATAGTATAGTGATGTAAAAAAAACATAAAAGAGATAAGAGCACACAATTCTCTGAAAATACAAAAGGCACCATGAAAAGAAATGGCCATTTTCTTCAAGGCCACACAAGAAGAATAAATGAATGTTAGTGATTCTCCATACATTATTTCCCTCAATCTTAAAATAACTGATTTGATTGGCTCAGTAGGGATTTAATATCAGACCAAGAAACATGTAAGTAAGAAAACTGGTAACAATGCTCGATAGGAAATGTACTCATTATCTTATTCATATAATTGTAGCCCCTCTGTACAATATCTTTACAATTAAAAAAAAACTGGGAGCCATTTGCCAGATTCCACAAAAGAAAAATCAAGGTGTATTCTCTAAAGAAGGAAAAATAAATGCTAATCTTCCCTTGAAAAACATTGACTTCAAAATGTGACAAAAGATAGTTTGACTTGGGGCTGGGAAGGTGGCTCAGTGGTAGAGCACTTGCCTTGCATGCTCAGGGCCCTGGGTTCAATCCCTTAGCACCACATAAGAAAAAAGCCGGAAGTGGCGCTGTGGCTCAAGTGGTAGAGTGCTAGCCTTGAGCTGAAGAGCTGAGGGACAGAGCCCAGGCCCAGAGTTCAGGCCCCACGACCGGACCCAAAAAAAAAAAAAAAAAAGATAGTTTGACTTTATGTACTAAATTTTGTACAGTTCCAGTGGCAATTACTGTATATACTTGACTCAAGGGATACACTTTTTAAATAACTATTATATTCTTTACTTTTTGCTTTATTCCACCTGTTAATCCTTCTTTCCACGGATACTTTTACTATCTCCATACTTTTGTATTTTTCAGAGTTTTATACAGTTGGAATTATACAGTATGTAACTTTTCCGATTGGCTGCTTATTAATGTTCATTTGAGATTCCTCTGTGTTCTTGCACATCTTGATAATTCATTTCTTTTCAATGTTGAGTTCCAAGCATCTGGATGTACCAAAACTTATTTATCTTTCAACTTACTAAGAATGTTTTGTCCAATTTTGCCTATTGTGAATAAAATTTGTTTATGAATCTGTGAAGGCATACATTTTCAACTGATTTGTATAAACATCCAAGAATCTGATTGCTAAATTCCACAGGGGGAAAAATCATGGTATTTCACTCATCAGCATTGTCAGCATTTGGTGTTGCCATTGTTGCGGATTTGGGGCTGTTTGAAAAGGTTTATAGTGATATAGTTTTAGTTTGCAATTCTATCATAGCGAATGGGTTAAATATCTTTTCCTGTGTCATCTCTGTACCTTCTCTAATAAAATATCCAGCTCCCTTCTTATTCAGTTCTAAGAGATCCTTCTTTGCTTTGAATAATCCTATGCCAGATATGTCTCTCTTTTTTTGTCCATTGTAGGGTTTGAACTCAGGGCCTTGGCACTGTTCCTGAGTCTCTTTGTGCTCAAGACTAGCACTCTACCTCTTGAGCCACAGCACCACTTCCCAAATATGTCTTAATCTGTGGTTATTTCCTCTTATTTTCTTTATCCTTGATAATTTGAAGTATACAAGCCACAGTGCAAGCAATTTCTTCTGTCCAACATTTTTTGTACTCATATTTTTTATTTTATTTTAAAGATACTGCACAGAGGGGTTACAGTTACATGAGTAATGAGTACATTTCTTTTTTTTTTTTTTTAATTTAATTTTATTTTATTTGAGAACATACTGTACAGAGGGGTTACAATTACATGGGCAGGATAATGCATACATTTCTTACCAAGCATTGCAGCCTCCTCCTTTGTTTACCCTTCACCTCCCTTCCCAGCCTCCCCCCTCCCTCCCACCCAATCATACCCCCCCTCACCCCCCCACCGACATTGTAAAGCTGGTTTTGACATGACATTTTGTACTTCTCATTGTTGCAACAGGTCCACCTGAATCCTTAAACGACTTGTTTGTCCCCATCTCCTCCACATGTTATACTGACATCAAATATAGTGAAAGCGGGGGTTACACTGTGGGGGAGGGACATACAAAGGAACAAAGAAATAATTTTATAAATGCGTTAGAAAAACACGCATGAAAGAAACAAAAACATTAAAATACATATTAGAGGGTTCGTTTTCCTAACATCACATTATCTGACTTTTTCCGCTTGACTCATACCTATACTAGACATTGCAAATAAGGGAAACCATGGGACCTATGTTTCTTTGGGCCTGGCTTACTTCACTTAATATAATTTTTTCCAAGCCTTTCCATTTCCTAACAAATGGGGAAATGTCATTCTTTCTGATGGAGGCATAGAATTCCATTGTGTATATATACCACATCTTCTTGATCCATTCATCTACTGAGGGGCATCTGGGTTGGTTCCATGTCTTAGCTATGGTAAATAATGCTGCAATAAACATAGTTGTGCTGGTAGCTTTAGTGTGGCCTTGTTTGTGATCATTTGGGTAAATGCCCAAAAGTGGGATTGCTGGGTCATTGGGGAGCTGTATGTGGAGTCTTTTGAGGAACCTCCATACTGCTTTCCAAAGTGGTTGAACAAGTTTACATTCCCACCAACAATGAAGTAAGGTTCCTTTCTGTCCACATCCCCTCCAGCATCTGTTGTTGTTAGAGTTCTTGATTTTTGCTGTTCTAACTGGAGTGAGGTGATATCTCAATGTTGTTTTGATTTGCATTTCTTTTATGGCTAGGGATGTTGAACATTTCTTCATGTGTCTATTGGCCATCCTTCTTTCTTCTTCAGAGAAGCTTCTCTTTAAGAGGCAATCCAAAAATTCATATGGAACAATAAAAGACCCCGAATAGCAAAAACGCTCCTCAATGGAAAGAACACTGCTGGAGGAATATCAATACCAAATTTCAAACTCTACTATAAAGCCATAGTAATCAAAACAGCTTGGTATTGGCATAAGAACAGATCTCAGGACCAATGGAATAGAATTGAAAACCCAGAAATGAACCTACAGACATATAGCCATCTAATCTTCGATAAGGGAGCTAAAACAATAGAATGGAAGACAGACAGCCTCTTCAGTAAATGGTGCTGGCAAAACTGGTTAACTACATGTAGAAAACTAAAGCTAGATCCTTATATATCACCCTGCACCAGAATCAACTCCAAATGGATCAAAGACCTTGAACTCAAAGCAGACACTCTGAAAACATTACAGGATGGAATAGGAGAAACCCTGGGTCTCCTTGGCTCAGGCCGAAATTTTCTGAATAGAGACCCGGAAACACAACAAATCAAAGAAAGGCTGGACAAATGGGATTGTATAAGGTTGCAGAGCTTCTGCAGGGCAAATGACATAGCTAGCAAGATCAATAGAAAGCCCACGGACTGGGAGAAGATCTTTACTAGCCATACAACGGACAAGGGTCTCATATCTAAAATATACGTGGAACTCAAAAAATTAAACCACCCAACAACAAATCCTCAAAGAAACAACTGCCCAATAAGTAAGTGGGCGAAAGACCTAATGAGTACATTTCTTGTTGAGCATTGTTACCCCTACCTTTGTTTTTCTCCTACTGTCCCTTCCCTTCCCCACCTCCTCCATTCCTTCCCCCCCGCCAAAAAAAATATTTTATTCATGATTTCCAATGTCTGCTAAGCCAACAGTTGTAGGGAAAACTATTCATAATCTAAATCAGTAATGGAGGAGATTTCAGAGATTTATTTGTTTCACTTGATTCAAAAACAGAACAAAAAAACAACAGGAATAGCATTAAAATGCTACCTAAAAAGAATAAGAAGAGATTGTCACGCTGTTGGAATGAAAAATTCGCTGGTTGCTTGGAAATTCTGTATAGAATTGTTTATTCCACTCCAGTGGACAACCAGGAAATTTCAGGCTTCATTACCTTGTGTGCTAGTAAAAATAGGCATGTGAAGACCCTTCCAGTGACCTTGATTACAGCAGTGAGCTTGATGAAAGTTTCTGGGCTACTTCATCATCCTGCTAATCATTACCTTGCATCATTTATTATGGTTTCGCTTTTTCTCACCAAATAGCAAAAATATGCCCAGTGTTCATGGTACATTTTTATTTGTGGAGAAGTCTCTTTTCGGGGAAGATAAAAAGAGATCCACCATGATCATGAGAGTAAAGAAGTTCATCTGAAATTCCCAGGAAAGAAAGGAAACCAAGGGCAGAGCTTGATGTATCACGTTCAAGGAAGGTGAGCAAATGACTGGGCTTTAGATAAATAACAGGCTATGCTTAGCAAAGAAAACCTCTTTCAAAGGTAATAGAGTAGGTTTCTAGAGATTTGTGGCCTGGTCTTTGGCCAAAGAGGAAGTTAATAAAGAGTTCAACCAGGAGCTGAAAGCTCACACCTATAATCCTAGCTACTCAGAAGGCTGAGATCTGAGGATCACAGTTCAAAGCCAGACCAAACAGAAAAATCTTTGAGACTCTTATTTACAAGTAACCACCAGAAAACTGGAAGTTACACTGTGGCTCAAGGGCTGGCCTTGAGCGGAAAAAACTCAGGAACAGCACTCACCCTGAGTAGTTCAAACCACCCCCCCCCCACAGCCCCCGCCAACACACACACACACACACACACACACACATGCACATGCACACTCACACTCACATACACACAAAAGTGTTCATCCAAAATCCCAAACTCACCAAGATTTCAGCCAAATTCACCATGATGATTTCTATCAAATATATTTCTATGTGCTTTCCCAAAAGATATTATCCAGATTTTTTTCTGTTGATTTCGTAGTTTTCCTAATGGAAAATGTAAAGAATAAAAGAAAGACAAAAAATATTCATCTCAATGAAATCTCATTTTAAAAATCTTCCCTAGTAAATTGGTATGAATTATTAACATACCTTTGTGGAGGAAAAAAAAAATCATCAAATCCATAGCATAATTAAGTTGCTAGCTAATGCTAACTTTTCACCTCTCTTTTTAATTTTTGTTTTTGTCTCTCCTTTAGGCCTGTCTTATTCAGAAATGCCAAAGCATTGCTTTAAATTTTTCATGCAGTGGTTGAACTTTAATGAGCAAATGGAATTTCAGGAAGACAAAAATAATTTTCACTCATTTCATTTGCCTTTTAAACAAACAAGGATGGAATTACACTTGAAATAGCAAGAAGTGTAACATTTGCACACAGAAATTGAAACCCATTTGTTAACTACTACAGAGCAGAATATTACAGCAAAGAGCAGCTCAGTCGCATACTGTGCAATTTAAATGCACTGTAAGTAATTAGAATTAATGTAATTGAAACCATCTCTATAGCCTGGTTCAATTAGATTGTTTGAATGCCTCACCAGAAAAATCTAAAACTATTTTTAGCAAAACATGAGATAATTATTATTTTCCATCTAATTCACATGCCATCTAAGATCTTAACTTGTAAGAGAAAGAATCTCTAAATTCACCTACCTCTGCTTCAGGAAGTTCTGTTTTGACTGAAGTGTTACTTCTGGGAGAAACTTCTAAATCACCACCATCTTCTCCCACAAGATACGTGTAGGTGCTCTGAGATTCATCTTTTCAAAGTGGAATGGGATATTGCTTTGTATTATTTGTAGTACTTTTCCATGTAAGTATTCATGAATGCATGAACCTCACCCATTAGTCTATAAAATCTGAGAACTTCTGTCATTTCAATATTCTTAAGGTCAGTAATAATGCTATACTGTGAATGTTAAGAAAATAATACAAATCGATTTGAATGATGATTGATTAGAGACAGATAAGATAGACAGTAGATGATGATAGGTAGATGATGATAATGATAGAGATAGATACTATATATAGAGAGAGATTTATAGAAAGATTTATAGATCAGTAGAAGATAAATACATAGGTATATAGATATCTTATATAAATATGAAATTAACAAATTTTTAGAATTGTTATTCATCTCATGACAACTTTTAGTTTTCCATCATGATCAAAAAAGGCTGAATGTAAAGACAGGTAGATAGAATCTTCACATTGAAGTAAAAATGTTATTTTCTATTTGTTGTAGTATCATTGATGTAAAATAAGACTGACATGAAACATAATTTTCAATTACCTGAAAACACAGTAATTGGGAAGGAGCATAAGTTAGTTTGTGAGCCTGTGAAAATAGATCAGAGACAAGAATGTGCCTACAGAGTCTTCATTTGAGAGAAAATGCACATAAAGCAAATAAGATTGGAGAGTAAATGCAATTAGATGAGTATTAAGGAATGAGTATACTGCATTTCAAAACCTGAGTTAAATCTCAATGGGAGCTTCCTCATCGACATGTGAAATGTAGCTTAGACTTCCTTCATCATGAGACATGGAAACTAGAATATTTACTTACTAGCTTCATTGGTTGGAGAACTGTGATAGTTAGCTTTTCATGCCACTTGATGTGTTAAAGTACATGGGAAAAAAAACAAAGAGGTTTCTTTCTGAGAGTGACCATAATGGTGTTTTGAGACAACTGGTGTGTGAGTTGGTGGATTAAGTGATGAAAATCTGCCCTCAGAGAGAGCAGACATCCTCCAAAGAGAACACAAATGCAAGCCAATAAGGATTTGCTCTCTCTCCCTGGGATCTGGGACATTCTTCCTATCCTGGGTCATCAAAACTACAGATCTGGGGCTGGGAAGATGGCTCAGTGGTAGAGTTCTTGCCTTGCATGCATGAGGCCTTTGGTTCGATTCCTCAGCACATCAGCAGAAAAATCTGGAAATGGGGCTGTGGCTCAAGTGGTAGAGCACTAGTCTACAGCTGAAGAGCTGAGGGACAGTGCCCAGGCCCAGAGTTCAGGCCCCACGACTGACCAAAAAACAAAAACAAAAACAAAAAACCTACAGATCTTCAAGCCTTTAGACCCCAAGACATAAACCAAGGTTTCAGATTCTTGGCCTTGACCTAAGAATGACATTATCAACTTTCCTGACCTGACTACAACCACCTCACCTGTTTTGTCCGGTTATGTAACTTGTACATGGCTTAGTGTGACTTCTATAGACTTCAATATTTCATATAGAGTAATAGCTCTATCTGTCTATTTAGATGTATTTATAGTTTTATACTGGGAAAAGGAGTCTGCATCAAAGGAGTGTCTAAACATGAAAAGTACTAAATCTCAAAATGTTCAAATAGACATGGTTATACTGAGACCAAACAAAAAAGGTAAAAGAATCTAGTTCTAGTCCATTGGTTCTACTGGCTTCAGACAATGGGCACTTTGCAGGGGACAAGGTTAATATGGGTCAGACTGCAGTGACTTCAAAGGTAGATTAGCACATATAAACTACAGCTGCTGTGCTGTAATTAGTTGAAGTGTGAGCTACATTACAAAAAATAAATTGTTACTGGAAACAAGAAAGGTAGAAAGATGTCTGCTTCTACTAGGTAGAAGGATCTTAAGATGGATTATAGTCAAGGAAAGTCTTACGGAATGATAAACTGAGTTAGAAGTCTATTTGAGAAGGATATACTGCAGTTCATGCATTCTGAAGGGAAAGAAATTTTTCTCCATCTATACTATGACCTTTACTTAGAATTTTCTAGAGAAATCCAGTTTGAACTGACTGTTACTCCAACCCTTGGTATATTTGTAGACTTTTTAAGGTACTGGGTGATCAGGGTCAGGAATCATTAACACAGCACAATTTCAAAAGTTCATTGGAAATATCACTTGAATTTTTAAAAGTCACTATCCTACCACCTTTGCTGAAGCAGTCACAGGAAATAATGGAAGTTACATCTATTGTCATGTATCATCTTAAGCCACAATCTACGCTGAGACATTTACAACCTTACACTGTCAATCGGGAAGTCCATGGACAATCTAACCAGACACAGGTGAACTTAATTTCGTTAACTCGGCTGTGATATTAGCTGGACACTGAACTCTACGCCTTTTGTCCCTGTGCCTTTTACTGACATCATATTATTTTTATTATAGTGTGGCATCATAAGAAAATTGGGGTGAATATCTATAGTTCAAAGGATTAGGCTACCCATAATAATAATTTATAGAAAACATAAAACAACCTGCTATCTTGGTGATTGCAACAAAGAGAATTTGCTGCTTAGCATGGTGAAATTTCTTTCAAAGAGAAATGCCATGTTTTTGATAGAAGCTCTCAGACCATAGAGAGGGTGGAGAGGAGTCAATGGAATGTTTGAAGAATTGGAAATAACAGCTTGTGAGAGGTCAAAAAAAAACCTGGGATGTATTTTTAGTAAAGAAACAACTTTAAGGAGAATTATTCCTTCAGAATAAGTACTGTTATGCACAGGGTGATAACCAGGCATTTCCATTTCCTCTTAGCATAAGATAAGAAGAAGGAGGTTGAGAGTGAGCAGATGGGAATTCGTCTAGCTGTCTGACGTAGGATTTATTGTTAACAAGAGGTGCTAACCTGAAGCACACTGCTGACAGGAATTGCTGAGCACGCGCCTGTGTGTATTTGGTATGAATAATGAGATGCAAACTTTAAAATTCAAAAAACTCTCCAGAGATATCTCAAGCTACCTATGTTATCTTCACACGGTAGCGGGGTGGGGGGGAGCAGGGGGGCTGGATATGATGTTTCTACCCAGCCATCATTTTAGCAGTCTATTAGTATTGTCAATGTGTTATTAATCACTTATCTTTCCATATTCATTTGCTGAATTGAATTCAGATTTGGATTATTTTTTTAATTTCTTACTGCCAAAAATGCATGTTGGAAGTAAGACATGAAAATAAGGATAATGAAGTTACAACATTGTTGTACAGCAAGATTGTTGCTTCCAGTAAAACTGTCAGGATGGTTGATGTACACAGAGGAGGTTGTATAGGTAGTCTTCGAATAAAAGAGGAAAATAAGCAGGAGTGCGTACAAGGCTCTCATAACTGCTTTCAATGTTTGTACACCCCAGAAGTCCCCAAGACCCCTGGAGAAACCCCACTGGCCATATGAGCATAGTTTAAAAATTACTGACCTAAATAAAAATGACATGTTATACTTATAGTATGTTACTAGTGTAAAGCAGGCACTTGGTATTTACTAAGTGAATGGATAGATAAACAAATCAACTTATTTATACACAGTGGCCTTTGTCTTTACTCAAACTTTTTCATACCTAAGATATCCTCAGTCACTCTTCTTATTTTAAATGAGTTCTGGCATTCTTGAGACCAACGTGCATATACTTAAACATTTTTGTACAACTACTTAAAGACAATTCTTAACCAAATTTTTAACAATTCAGCTCTAAATTCTCTGAACTCTTAAAGAATTTATTCTCTATGGCAAGCAGTTTGAGTCTGTGATATTATTGATTTTTAGATTATTTCCTAACTATTGTAGAACTCTCAAAGCTCTTTTTGTTACTCATCCTAGTGACATTCTCTGTCTACCGTAGTGATTCAGACAAAAAGATAATTCTCATAGTTGTAGATGTTGGAAAGTGTAAAGTGAAGACAGCAGCAGATTTCATATTTGACAAGGGACCTTCAGGCATAACTGCTTCCTTATCTATACATATTGGGAAGGGCAAGGTGTCTTTCTGGAACCTCTTTTATTAGAGCATGAATCCTGTTCACAAAATCACCATTCCATCTGCTAATATGCCCCAAAGTTCTCATCTGTTAATAACAGTCACATTGGCCCTATAAATTCTAGCATATGAATTTGAGGAGACACAAATATTCACCCTATAGCAATATCATATCCTGTCATGTCCTTTACTCCTGTATCATACAAACTGAATTCACAATTCTTTTCTTCACTGACCATGTTCCAACTCTTCTTTCTGTCCAAATTTCTGCCCATGACTTGGTCTCTAAAGTAACATTTGCATTGTCTTAGATCCAACTTACATCTCAGCTATGCTTTGGCCTGCCCACTTTCATTGTCTTCATTCTCCTGTTCCCTGTTCTTTCTCATCTATTAAACACTTATTCTATTCCCAATTCTAGTACACTTGCTGATTTCTCTTAGAGTAGTGAGTATATGTTAGGATGAATGTGTACATAGTTGAGAATGAACACAATCTATGAGTGTGTATGTGATTGCAAAAGTGGTAATGAAGCTCTATTTGACAAAGGTAACTCTATCATTATCTCTGCATCCCTCATTCTACATGGAACTATGCTTTGCATGCAATAGACAATCCATAAATTCTGTTGAACTACCCAGTACTGAAAGAAGAAAACTGTCTAGGACTTTACTGTTCAAAAAAAATTCCAGTTAAATATATATCCACCTAAAATGGAACTAAATGCTAATACATGCTGTTGTAGGCATCATCTCATTAATTGCCTTCTGTTCCTCATTCATGTGAGACTATAGACATTCTGCATATAAAGAATGATATTCTTAGGAAAAAAAGTCACCAGACTGGTTTTCCTTATAACGTTTTTCAAATACTTTCCAAGAAAAGATGTGACACAAATAAAGGGGGTTCATGGACAGGAGTTTGTGAAATACTAAGTTAAACAAAGTTGAAGCAATTTCTTTGCCACAGGATTTCAATACATTTATAATGCACTGTGAATATCAAGCAGGAAAAGTGTATACAGAGCTCCCTAAGCACACCCATGCACACACACTTCCCTCCCCGAGCTACTGCATATTGACGGGATGAGGCTCAGGGAGAAACTCTTCATGACTACTAATCTATTTTAACACGGGTATAAATGGATCATGGAGACTGTATCATTTCTGCAATAGATAGAAAACTTAATTCTACTCAAAAATAACAAATGCCCAACTATCTCTCTGAAGAGTGAAAGAGCCAATCAAAATAAAAATGTGTTATTGTAAATCGTATTAAGAATTGCACACACACATGTATGTTCAAGCATTTTGTTTGTTTTCATTTTTTCTTAGTTTTGGTGTTTAAATTGGAGACCTCACACCCTGTAAACAAGTATTCTACAGAGCTTATGCCCCTATCTCTTGCATTGGAGTTATTTTTCAGATAGAGATTCATTATCTTTCTCAGGGTCATGATCATGATCTTTTTATCTGCCCTTCCTGAATGCTGATATTAAAGAGCTGAACCATCGCACTCAGCTTATTAAGAAGCATGGGATTCTTGGGCAAAGCACAAATATTAAGAAGACAGCTAGTCACTTAAATACTTATTTGAAAATCTAAAACTGTTCATTTGGTAATAATCCTAATTTAAGCATTGTCTTGTTGGTGTTATAAAATTATGGACACACATAAAGTTGTGTAATATACTATATACTGCAAAGAATATACTGTATTACTCTGGAGTAGGTTGGAATTTTCTGCTCATTAGCAGGGCCAGAGAATTAATGATGATTACCACTTACTGTAATCTCATTTCTCAAGTTAAGTTTTAAAGGATGAATTTCTCAGTTTGCTATTTGAGCATCATGAACACACTAAAACAACTGAGGCTGAAACCAGTTCATGGAATTGAAACCTGTGTGTAGATTCTAGAGATATAAACATTTTCTACACATCTTCCTAGCACCTTCACCATTACTACTGCGGTTAAAATCTAACCATATCTTAATACATTGATTCAATTATAGGATATAGGATGCAAGCCTAGTCTTGCTCTTTTATTTGATCCAGGAACAGGAGACTAAAAGAAAAATAGCCATTAACTCTGATGACTATATACTAGCTTCATTGGAACCTTAATGTAATGGGCATACTCAGTTATTGAGGTCATTGCACTGATCAGAAATGTGACCTAGAAAGTAAGAAGGCTAAATTACAGCAAAAGATGTCATTAGTAGGGAGGCATGAAAAGTATTTATATTTTTATGTATTGTATAGAATTGTGTGTGTGTGTGTGTGTGTGTGTGTGTGTGTGTGTGTGTGTGTGTGTGTGTGTGTGTGTGTGTCCTGGGGCTTCAACTCAGGGCCTGGATGCTGTACTTTAGCTCTTGTGCTCAATACTAGTGCTCTACCACTTGAGCCACAGCTCCACTACCAGCTTTTTGGTGTTTAATTGGAGAGTTTCTTGTCTGTGCTGGCTTTGAACTGTGATCCTCAGATCTCAGCCTCCTGACTAGCTAGGATTACACGCATGAGCCACTGGCACTTGGCTTGTACATGGTTTTTGAGTGATTTGGTTACTGTCTTGATCCTTCATAATCAAATTTCATACCTCTGCCTGGTGCTCGTGTTCTGTGAATTATGTTAAAGAGGAAAACAGCAAGGCCAAATAGCACTAGCTCCAGATCCTAATGCCATTTCTCAGGTAGAAATTCATCAAAAAGAACTTTCTCACAAGAAGTAAACTGTAGTTTTATTTTATCAACATCCTTTCTCATGAGGGATATTCTCTACAATCCGTGTTTCCTGGTTTCATACCCTCAATCTTATAGTGGGCAAAGAAGGCAATATAGTAATAAAAGTTTCAGTCTTCAACTTGCGTTAAAATTCAAATAACAAATGCTGCATCTTCCTCCATTGTGTTTCTTTCCAAACCTCTGAAGCTTCTTCCTATTGGCACAGCTTTTAGCAATGTTGAAATAGTCTAAGTTTTTATGGAGACAGAACTATGGTACTCGCCAGCTCTGCCTTGTCTCTCTACTCATTTGACCCTCTCCCAGCAGAACCTAACGGAGATCAAAACATAAATAAAATAAAATCGCTTTAAATCATTCACCTTTTTGTAAGAAAAGAACGTTTCTTCTAGTTTGTAAACAACTGCAAGGAATCAAATACCAAGCAAACCTCCCCAATGAGACAACATAATCATTGCAGGGCCTTCTCAGAGCAAGTCCACCAAACATTACCTTTGCTACAGGAATATGTGAACTTCATAGTTCATTGCTTATTACATTTTTATCTTATTATATTAAACTTTCACAGAGGTGATTTTGGTACAACACGGATGTCTGAGAGAAGAGTAATGACCAGAGATTATTTATCTCAGCAGTCAGCTAGGCATACTGCTCGAGGGTCTGAGCTAGTGCTTTTGCACAAAACACGTCAAACACATTTCTGGGGACACTAGCATTAGAGTTTAAGAACAGGAATTATGCAGTCATCCTGACTGAAGTAAAACAGTAACTCTTCTCCTGACAAGTCTTGTGTCCTGGTTAAATCATTTCATCTCTCCAGGCATGGCCTTCTTCTGTATAAAGTGGAGAGGAGAACAATATTTATCTTAGAAGACTACTGTGAAGACTAAAATTATAAAATATGTGCATAAGGAATTTATCAGCATTCCTGAGCCACAACAGGCCTCATTAATAAACATTCCCACTTCACATGCATTTTTCTCACATAAAATAGTCCAACTGCTTAATAGAGAATGCCATAGCTTTAGTGGAAATCACTTATACAAAGAATAAAAGGAGAAGTTCATACTACAGGACAAATATTCTTTGAACATCACAAGTGTCCCTCAGTGGACAGACACAGATATTCTCTCATGCAAGCATTCCCTACACTCTCCACTTTCACTGTGTTAGGGAGACACAGATAACAGCCAGTATCACTGATGGGATGTGGTTATCTTACGCACAAGAGCAGGCTGCTATGGATTTAGTAGGCCTACATGGGTTTACATTGTCCCTTAGGTATTTAGAATTGTGGAATCTAGAGCACAGTTGCATTGAGGCTTGCCTGGAGATATGTGGGAAATAGACAAGCTCTTTACAAACTCCACACTTTCTGCCCTAGAGTGCCCATGGCTCTTTTGTGATTAGGGATGAATATATGCTCTTCTGGGTCCCAGATCAATAGAAAAGTAGACTTGTCTACAAGTAGGAGCTATCATTACTCAATCTGTGTGGTTGTTTTGTTCCTTCAGAAAGTTGTTTCCACAGCACAGGGGGAAAAGAGATGCCAAAATAAATCATTCAGATAAAATATTGAAGTGCATTAAATTTTAAAAGAGAGTAATATTAGATATTACGCTTCCCAAAATGTATTACCACTTTCTCTATTTATGTTGGTGTTCTTAAGATTTCTCTTTTGTTATTCAAAATATAATAACTATTGGTTTGCCTCTAGCAGAAATAAACACCAGTCAGATACATGAAAAATGCGATGAAGTCTCCAAAAGAAAGAATGCTCTTAATTATAACCGTGCATGTGCTTGAAATAAATGTTTCATAAGAAAAATACAGTGACCTTTTTGTTTAAAAAAACAAAAAAGTACTTCTCAAAATGGAAATTATATCTCAATGCAAATAGTCCAACAGAAAAAAAATCTAGTAAAAAGTAACCTAATACATCACTAAACTTTGTTACCATTTTTAAAGTATCCTTTACAATTATATCTAATGATAGAAAGTGGAAATTGCACTGAATTATCTTTAGATTGTACAACTGAATAGAAGATCTATATAAAACCCTAATCAATCTTCCAAGAAAACACAATAGAACCAATGACATATTTTTATGACATTGAGTCTCCTGTGGTTAGCATTTATTAAGTAATCTACCGTGTGTCAGTATTGCACTAAGTGATTGTCATACATTATATAGTTTTCACCAAAGACACTCTGTCAAGTACATATCATAGCCACTATTTCACAGTTGAGGAATCAAATCTCAGAGAGGTAAATAAATCCACTTGCTCATGATCATATGAGTAGAAGCTTGTAGACCTACTGAAGTTCAAAAACCTTTCCGTTAATTACTAAATTGTAATTTTACTTACTGCCTTACATTATTGAGTAAAAATTATAAATGCCATCTATTCTATCATCTCATATACTCCTTAGAGCAAATAGCTAGTGTAAGATTAAAAATAAGAAAACAAGCAATGGGTCACAATGATGGTAAGGTAGGCAGGTTTATAGCAAACCAGGTCCTTGAAGTCCAAAACCAAGCTTTTAGTATGCAAAGCCTACTACTCAATTATCATAACTTCCTGGAAGAAACAAAAAGCATTATTTTATTCTATACATATTCTCACTTGAATAACCATACTTCTAATAATTGGTAATATATTTTGGAGGCAATAGGTAAAATTATTATCATTTTGAGGAAAAATTCTCTTGCAATCACATGAGAGTTACAATTTCAAGAGTGTTGAACTATATTTTCTGCAAGAGATTCAGATATATAGATATATATATACAAGTATATATAAACTCACGTTTCATAAGTATAGTTTGAAAATGAACGTTTAAAGTAGAGGAAGTAAGACTTCATATTTCTGGGCTCTATGCAGATACTTTATTACATTCTTAGAGCAAGAGGCAAATTGAAGCAAGAAAATACTATCATCCCATTACCCACGGATTCAGCTGCCAATGGTAGGGTGTAGCCAAAACTCTCCATGACAAATGAAAGAGTACTAATGCCATGGACTGCTGAGATACTGATTGTTGTTTATATTTCTTTTTTCATAAATAAGCACAGGTAGCACAGAAAAAAATGTTATGATCTTATACTTGCAGGGCAGAAGTAGTTTTGTCCACAAATTGAGCACTTCATGCACAAGTGTAAAGCAAATTCTGTGAACACTTGCAAATTCTGGGACAACCCTTGTGTTATTTCTTACCACAGGGTCTTCTCTTAGAACCCACTGTGCTTCCTCAGCCACAAAATGAAGTATATAGACACAAGAAATGGAATCTACCAGCGAGGAATGACAAAGCAGTGAATCAGCCTCATTGAAAGTGGAGAAATGTGCCAGAAAGAATATGAATGATGCTAAGGGAAAAGGAACATTTCAAAGGAGGACAACTTTAAAGATGAATGAAGGACACAATGAAGCAAGATTACAAGGATGAAGATATTGAGGCTACTTAGTCTCTAAAGCCCTAAGTCTCTAGGGAAGAAAAATGCATGAATATTACCTTAATGGAATGCTAATGTTTATTATTACTCACACTTACTTGATCTCCATTTAAAGTCACAGATGTTCCCAGAAGATGTCTGTTATTTTAACTCACAGGATAAAATGCTCCTGTCTATAATTTCACTTAATAAGCATACTTCTTTTTCTGAGAGAATTTTTTCCTTTAAATGTTACAGATGTAGCTCTTCGGAATGAACCAAAGTTTCTCCCCTCCATTCCCAATTCTAAATCCCCAACAATAGCCCTCTAATTGCCCCAGCTGGAAAGTTCCGGTGCTCTTTCTTCTGAACTACACAGAAGTGGCCAGGGTTCTAAGTCCATTGTGCCAAACTCAGCGAGCCATTTCCCTGGCCATTAGGGAGTCAACTCTCACACAGAAAGTGAAAAGGTAAGAACACAAGAAGGCAAAGAAGAAAACCTAAAGAAAATAGAAATCATTACTCTTCTCACATCCCTAGAGCAAGAATTCAACCCAACCAATGGATACTTCAAGAATGGAATATCATATAAAAGGCATTTTTCAGAAAACTTCATATATATAGATATATATATAACAGAAAACTTCATATGTCTGGATATATATTCATATATATATATATATATATATATATATATATATATATATATATCCACTTAGCCCTCCCCACTCCTCTGCCCCCAAGCTGTAAAGTTCATTTCCCACATAGTGTCTAGTGAGCACCATTGTTGCATGACTTCAGCCTTTATCCTGCTGTTTCTGTGATTCTCTTTCCCTTCCATGAACTAGATAAACTTATATACAAGACAAACAGTACAGAAAACTAAAACAGAAAAAAAACCTCTTATTTCCAAGTCTTGGAGTTCATTGCAGCATTATTTACCATAGCTAAGATATGGAATCAACCCAGCTGCCCCTCAGTAGATGAATGGATCAGAAAATGTGATATACATTTATACATATATACATATATATATACATATATAATGAAATTCTATGCTTCCATCAGAAAGAATTATATCTCCCCATTTGTAAGGAAATGGAAAGACTTGGAAGAAATTATATTAGGTAAAGCAAGCCAGGCCCAAAGAAACGCAGGTTACAGGGTTTCCCTCATTTGTAATATCTAGAAGATGTCCACAATAGCCCAATCGCTAAGTGCATACCATATATAATGAAGTGTATCAGAAAGCTCCTTAGACCTTTCCTCTCTCTACGCAGAGCTGTCACTGTACCCAGGAGTTTTACATGAGTAGCTGACTCCCTAGTGCAGGATAAACCTATCTACTTTCCCTTTGTTAGTGCTGTATAATCCTATGAAGAACTCAGTCTGTAAACCAGGAGCTGATGGCTCATACCTGTAATCCTAGCTACTCAGGAGGTTGAGATCTGGGGATCACAGTTTGAAGATAGCCTGGGCAGGAATGTCCTTGAGACCAATTAATCACCAATTAATCACCAAAAAGCTGGAAGTGGAGCTTTGTAGCTCAAGTGGTAGAGCATTAGCTTTGAACAAAATTAAGCTTAGGGATAGTGTCCAGGCCTTGAGTTCAAGCCTTAGGACTGGTGTACACTAGACACTCACACACACACACACACACACACACACACACACAAAGGGACTCAGTATGTTACCATACTCTTCTAACTCCTTTCTGAACACAATCAAATGAAGGCAGAGGGAAAGAAATGCAAGACTTCATAAAGCCTGAGTGACTTTGTATAGAGGAAGTTATGTTAGTGGATAGATGCTATCCCCCTTCACCTTCCCAGTAGACGTTTTCTGAGACACGTGGCTGTACTTTCTCATTAAATGACCCAATAATATCAACTAATCACATTCACACAGTGTCAGTCAGCTCAGTAGCACATCCTCACAGTGACTCCAAGACCTACTTAACTTTCCTTTTCCTTGCTTCAGCAGCTCACTGGGATTATACACCCTAATTAGGTTAAAAAAAAAACCATAAGCTTTTGCCTCAGGCTCTATTTAGTCAGGGGAAATCAGACTGAGTCAAAAGGAGATGGGATTCTTTAATTTATTGATTAATTTATTGAGCAAAGTATAGAAACTGAGAAAATAAAGAAACAGAAGCTTTTACATGCTTCACGTATTGCTTTAAGAATACTTATTGGGTGGTGATTAAATGTCGAGATCATGCTGTGGAGATAATGCTGTGGAAAACCACTGTTCTCAAGAAGCTGAGAGTACCTGTGGACAGACATGAAAGCTAAGTCCATAAATAACACTGTTAGAACTTACAGTACTTTCTTTTTTTAAGCTATTATTTTTTATTGTGAAAATACCGTACAGAGGGGTTACACAATTACATGGGCAAGATAATGAGTCCATTTCTTATCAAGCATTGTTGCCTCCTCCTTTGTCATCCCTTCCTATCTTCCCCCCCCACCCCCTCCCCCGCGCCAAAGTTGTAAAGTTCATTTTCGACATAACGACTTGTACATCTCATTGTTGCAATGGGTCCACCTGTATCCCTATTTAAACAATTTGTTTTTTCCCTTCCCCTCCACAAATTATATCAACATCAAATACAATGAAAACAGGGGTTATACCGTGGGGGAGGGACATACAAAGCAACAAAAAAAATATCTTATAAGTATGTTAGACACAATAGCAAGAAAAAAGAAAAAACATTTGAGTCCTTATCTTGGAGTTCATTTCACTTAACATCAACTTATCTGACCATTTCTGCTTGTCTCAGATATAAAACTAGTTATTGTAAATAAGGGAAACCATGGGACCTATGTTTCTTTGTAATAAACAAACCAGCATTCTATGGTAGAAAAGAGTTCTAGGGCTATTTTATAGGGCTGCATTTGAGGGTCTTTAACAGAAGTCTTAGTTGGGAGCAATAGAAGCTGACGCTAGCTGACAAGCAGAAATTTTTAAAAAGTTTGTCAAGCAGCTTGAAACATTGTCGGGACAAATGGAGGAGAATCAAGCTCTAAGGCTCAGCTTCCAGGATGAAACCAAACACCACACAACAGAAGCTGCCTAATAAAGAAATAGCTGCTGTCTATAAGAAAACAAGAGAAGAGGTGACACTGTTGAAAAAAAAATGTACTCATTATCTTACTTATATAGCTGTAGCCCTTCTCTACTTCACCTTTACAATAAAAAATAAATAAATTGGAAAAAATAGCTGCTTATGTTTTCATTGAGTTCTTCCTCCCGTGATTCTAGCCTACTAATGACTAGAATATAAAGAACTTAATTTTGCAAATACTAGAAAACTTCCACATCTTCCATTATTGTGACCGAAAGCCAGATCTTTCTCTTGACTTCAAGGACAACCTAATGGGAAGCACCACTCAATGCTTTGGGACAAGTTCTAGGACTGTGTGGTGCTGAGTTATAATGTGCATGCTAGACAAAATTGTGTTACCATGTGTTACTATGGTGGAATATCAGAGGTAATCTCAGAAAGAAAAGAGCTTTGTGCCCCTCACAGTCTCAAAATAGTGATACTAGCATTAGCTCGGCTCCAGCAAGAGCCTTTTTGACTGCATCATATCATGACTAAAACCATCTAAGGGAAAGCTCACAACAGAAAATAGGAAGTCAGATTGGGTACCACAATCCCTTCTGTGAGGGCATGCTTTCAAGTGACCTAAAAATATCCCCTAGAACCCACTTAAATGTCCCACCAGAAACCACTCTAAAATATCTACTAGAAACCACTTTGAGAGATAAGTCTCCCAACATCACCATATTGGGACCAAGTCTCCCACAGAAGATTGCTGAGAGAACACAGTTAAACCATATGCAAATCGCAGCACAGATGTTAACTCATGATGAGTTTCGATAGACACAGAGCACCTCTAATAGAGCAGGTGCCCTTGAGGAAAATGTACAAAAGCCTCAGGGCTATGTGAGCAGTCAGAGAAAGGTTATACTTGGGTATAAATAGGGATATAAGTGGGCTGTGTTAGCTGTATCTGGATCACAGAGGACAAGTACAAAAGTAACACAAGATAACATTGGAAAGCAACCCAGGGCTACATAGTGCAGGACCCCAGCAATTGCTGTCCTGCCAATATCATCTCTGTCTAGCTAGCTTCTCCACTCACTGTTTCCAGTAGTGAGATGATTTAGTCTCTGTAAACCACAACTGTGAACTTGGAAACTCATTTTCTTTGCATTGCAGAGTTCAGGCACCCAATAAATATTCATGTGGAATGAATGGATAGCATAAAAGTATGAATTTTCATATGAAGGTTTTGGTCTTCAAATTGCAATATTTTAATGAGACCTGAAAATTTTTCATTTGGATGCTAATATTCTGAAAATTGACAGGATATGTATAATAATGATGCTGTACAACTATTTATGATGTTTTGAAAAATAGAACTACAAGATATTTTATGTCTCTCTCTCTCTAGGTAAATCAGAACTTTATGTGTATTTCCTGAATCACAATTTATCAACAAATAATTACTTATGGAGATGATAGTGTTTAGAATTTCTGTATTTATTTATTGTTTTATATCACTAGGGAGTGTGCTTTTAATATTTCTGAAAAGCCAATCAAGAGTTTAGAAGTCAACCATAGGCAATACTTGAGGAGAGATACTATGTCCTCTGTAAGCAATGACATCATAAGAAGATTTTTATATCCCTTAGCTCTAGGAACACATAAAGGTGATAATGCCTTCACAAATATATTCTTTCTATAACTTGTAAGGTAACAATGAGTTTTGGGGGAGCTTTTAATGTGATGAAACTACAAAGCCGCTCTCTAACAGTAACACTTGTAACAATCTGTTTTCCTCAAGTAGAAACCCCTTGAGTATTTTTTCAAAAATACAGTGTAATAAGAACAAAATAGCTGAATTCATTTCCGAATTAGGCAGGTCTACTATTTTCTATTAGGCAGGCCTATTTTCTTACTGACTTTTCAGCATCGTTTCATTATCTGAATATCCTGGTTTCTTGACACATTATTGTTGCATTCGATTTCCTGGAGTGATAGAGAAAGGCATTATTCACACAATTCCTTCAGCTGTCCCCAGGGAAATGACTCTAACTTTATCCTCAGTTTCATAGATCTGTAAAGGACAGACTCATGCTAACAAAATTAGCAAATACTGCATTGCATATGTGATAATGCCTGTAATGGACTACCATTGGAAAGTTTCAGTCATTTTGATTTATAATTATGCATCTATAAATATACTTCTGTTTTCCAATTTAAGAAAATCGGTTCCCCTGAGTATCAGTAGAAGAGTTATAAAACAAAACACATAATATACAATGGAATAGTGCTGCATCTATTTGATGTTGGGTCTACAGATGCCAGCATTCCAAGTGTTTCCATCTGATTGAAATGATGGAAATGGACTAGAAAAAAATTAGATAGACATATTCTTCATTTATGATTTTTCAGTAATTATATTGCTGAATCAATTTAGATGCCCAGGCAACTGAACTACATCCATAATTCAAAAGGCCTCATTGAGAACTTGACCTAACTTCTGTCTTGACCAGCATTCAGAATGAATTACTACTATTATTTCTACAAACATGGGTTATGCTTTGAATATGGAAGACAAAAGAAAAAGTAAAAATTCAAAAAAACAGGAAGACAACTACTTGAGATTTTTAGATTTCAATCTGTCTACATATTGCTTACTTAGCACATAAAGTATTACCTTTCATAAGTCAACAAGCAATTATGATTAATGTCACTTCATATAGTTAATGGCTTATAGACCCCTCACAATGTAATTTGTAGACTTCATCAAACTGTGAGTAATCAAAAGCAAAGATAAGAACTTAAGAACTATCTAAAACAAATTTGTCTATGAGAGAGTTTCAAGCCAGTTTTATATATGATTTCTACAATTCTTATTCCTTATTGTCTTTTATTAGCAATGATTTTTTTAAGAATTTTTATTTCTCTTGTCATTGATAAGGTAGTCACTGAAATCAATTGGTAGATAAAAGTAGACCAGATTTTCACATCTGTACATGGGTATTAGTGACTTGAATATAATGTAATCATGGATATAATTAATAGAAAAAATTCAAAGAAATATTTTCTAAGACAAAAAATTATTTATGTGATCACCTTATAATAAAATCATGACGTGTAATTCTTTCATCTTTTAGATATTATTTTCAATGGTAAATTTCATTCTCTCCAGTACTCTTCTAAAATAGATTTTTAGTGGCCTTAATTGTTTTTTCTGTCCTTTGTGAGAGAAAGACAGTGTAGTTGAATATTTCTGAAAAATAAATACACCTGAACGCACATGCTGAATACACAGAGCATTATAGCTGTGTCTTAGAGTAAGATTCGATGTCATTGACTAAACAGACTCTTACAAATTGCTTTGCAATACTGAAGGATCAACTCTTTTACATAGGAAACTGAGACTGCATATTCAGGATTATGTTTAGTCTCTTTAATCCTCATAGTAGTTTAGTAAGAGGAGCATGTAAGCTTATGACATCTAAGAAAAGCCAGGACTACCTGCCATATCCAAGTCCCTCCTGGCCCTTTCATTATAGTCTCTACAGAAGAATTGTGTCTTAAAACAGGTCAGACAATCATTTTATTTGAAAAATAATAATAATCACAAATATCACCTTTATGTTTTAGATGATAGGTATTCAGTTTAATTCAGCTAACTTGGGCAGACAGGTTTGCTGAAAATCATGTGTATGTATCTGCTAGATCCTGCAGTGCTATGGCTTTGTTTTCCTCCTGCCCTGACTACTGTTTGTTTCAGCATTTTCCTACTAATCCACATAGTGCTTAACTGCATGCCAAGTTCCACAGAGGAACTTGGCAGTTTGCATGGGCCTTCTGCCATTGCTAGATCACATATTTGTAAATGCTGCACTAGCTAGAGCAATGGTAGAGCAACATCATTCCTTGGTGTGTATAAACCCTATGTTCAGAATGTCAGGTATTTGTGAACTGCATTCGTTCTCCACACAGGAATAAGAGAAATGAAAGTATAAATGTAGACAATCTTGTGGCCCCAGAGTTAAAAGAATTCAAATCAAATAAACAAAAATAAATGCAAGACAGAAGCCAATAACTCACACATGTAACCCTAGCTATTCAGGAAGCTGAAATCCAGGGGATTCCACTTCAAAACCAGTACAAACAGAAAGTCTACAGGTTTCTATGTCCAAATAGCTAGTTAAAAGCTTGGCTGGAATTGTGACTCAAGTAACAGAGTATTCACAAGCAATGCAAGAAAGAGCCCTGAGTTCAAATCTCCATGTTGCAAAAAAATAAAAACAGAAATATGAAGAAATATCCAAGAATCTAAGAATCAACTGAAAGAGGCTTTTAGTGAATGAGTTAATAAGATTTGGAGAAACAAAAACAAATTATAGTAATACATTAAAACCCAGAAAATAAAGCAAATATGCATTAGTTTATACTATATGGATATAAATAAATAATGAATAAATAAATGAGCAGTCAGGGGGAGGAAAAGGAAAAATTATTTCTTAGCATGAATTCTAATCAATGAATGTAAAGAACATGTCAGATACCACAGTAGTCATTATAAAGACAAAACACAGTAGATGCTGAAATCAGTGGGCAAAATTATGAGATAAAGTATTGGCATGGTCTTCAAGTATATTACCTCAAATAATTATGTATTATAAAGAGAATCCTAATAACAAAAAGTACAAAGAAAAAACCTGACAGTTGCAACCTTAACCTACCAATCCAAGTTATTATCAGCAATGGGACAACTGGTGTCATTTTGCTCCATGAAGAGCAAAAAGGCTAACTTCTGTGCATTCTTTTGAAAATGCATAACCTCCATTTACTGATGAGGAAAATAAACAAACTGCCACTTTGAGTATGCTGGCCCTGTAAAAATAAATAAATACATAAATGATGTTATCTCATGTGCAGAAACAAGGAGGAACCAGAAAGACAAGATCTGTGTAGTGAAACCATCCAGGCACAGATGGCAAACTGGCATGGGCTCATTTATATGTCAAATACTTAAACTTTTTCTCTCTTATAACTCCGTAGTAATAGTAATAGTCACCAGTTATCCTATAACTCCACTGTAATTACTACCAGAGGCTGGAACAGAGAGAGGAAGGAGGAATACAGAGGTTGATAAAGAGGTACAAAGCTACAGTTAGATGGGAGGGAGTAAGGTGAGTTATTGTAAAGTATAGTGACTTATAGTTAATGATAAGGTATTGTATATTTCCTAATAAGTAGAAGAGAAAATTTTGATTGTTGTCACCACAAAGAAACAATAATGGAGCCGGGAGCCAGTGGCTCACACCTGTAATCCTAACTACTCCTGAGCCTGAGATCTGAGGATCATGGTTCAAAGCCAGCCCAGGCAGGAAACTCCGTGAGACTCTTATCTCCAATAAACCACTACAAAATCGGAAGTGGTGCTGTGGCTCAAGCGGTAGAGCGCTTGCTTTGAGCTGAAGAGCGCAGGGACAGCGCCTAGGCCCAGAGTTCAAGCCCCACGAAAGAAACAATAATGGTAGATGACAATGACTGATTTGATCACACATGATGTATACTTGTGTCAGAATCAAAGTACAATATATACGTGGATGAAATACCACCATAAAATCCCTTTGTAAAATTCATATACAATAAAATATCATGAATGCCTAGATTGTAAAACAGGTTCTGTGGGCAGTGGACACTAATGGGGACAGGTGAATGAAGATGATAAAGTAAGGTGACCATCACCACGGTTCTTTCTTTACACGTAAGAGCAAAGAACAATAAAACTTGCTGAAACTGTTTTAAGTAAATGGATGAAGATGAAAAAGGATGATATCGGTTGTAAAATTGATCAAAGTGTATTACATGTAGGTATGGAAATATCACAGTGAAACCCCCCTTACACAACTACGACTTGCAAATAAAAATGGAAAAAATAAGGTATAAGTGAGAACAGACAAAACCTATCACATTACCCCCACAAATATGTACTTGCCTTTTTATAAATGTGTTTTAATTCATGAGTTGAAATAAGCAATAAAATGATAAACAACCATAATAAAAATAAGGAGTTCAGTGAACCTAAGGGCGAAACTCAGCAATGAACATGTTAATTAGGGAAAGGCCCAAGCATTATAACCCCTTGCCATGAATACTTTAAGCACCCTCTCTCTTGGTTTCAGAGCAATGACTTTTGCTTTGGCTAGATAGAAGACAGTGAAATAAATTCCCCCTTGTCTAATTAAAAGAATAGTTAATTTATCCTCATTTTTGTAACACAAATAACAAAGTTCTGATTAATCAGCTCTGGAGCAAAAGTAAACACTGTGCCGCACTTAATTAAAAATTAAATTTCTCTAGAGGATTGATTACAGAAGGGCGTCGGGCTATGCCTTGGCTAAATATGTACTGTATGCAGGACAATGGTACAGACAGACCTTGGGGACTTGTGCATCAGTATAAACAAGAATACGCTCAAACATTCAAATAGGTATCACCACAATTTTGTGGTCAACAGGGACTAGATAGAGGAAGAGAAAGACAAAGAAAAGCCAGGGACATGCTCAAGAATTTTGAAATTATTAAGGTGTATATTTCCTGTTACTGTTATTGTCTAGAGAATAGTTGTTCAGCTATGTAATCCCCACAAAAGGGAAAATCATTTGAGTTGTTTGAAATCTCCCCAGGTACCATGCATAGACTCAATTTCAATGTTAAAAGGGGGTAGCAGTAATAGACCTGATTTTATAATAGCGTAATTACCAAACATCACAAGATTACTTCCATCTTACTATGTATTTAATTACTCATAACCATCCTATCAAGAAAATCATTTCATTTCCCAGCCCCATTTGTATGTGTGACCCTGTACTTCCTATTTCTGAAGAAGAGAGACAATCTCAGGTAAGATTTCATCATTAAGGCAAAAATCATAAAAACTCTAATTGGCACAAGAGCGAAGCAAGTAACATATAGAGAAAACAAGCTCGTTATAAAAAGGAGGGAGTGGGGAAGGGGCGCTGAGGCTGTCACCCGCTGGAGAGCATTAATACTTTGGTTTAGTGAGGGATGGGGTATCAACCTGTCTTTGCCATGTATATGAGGAGACGCACACATCCGATGTAACTGATTTTTCCAAAGACCGTGGAAATCCACACTTTACAGTACTTAGAATGTTTACATTTCGTAAATTATAACACAGTGCTTAAGTTAAGCAACACACATCATCTTTTCAGTCACGGCCCCATCCATCTCCTTTCCTTCCCATTGTGATCCATGCTAACAGCTCTCAGTTTCAACACTGATAGCCTCTAAGCAAAGTCAAGGGGGAACAGTTCAGGCCATATTATTACCTCACTCCTCAACTAGGGTTGGAAAAATGCCCGTTTATATAGGAGCTATGGACACAATGCAATACCTCACCCCCCCCCCAAAAAAAAAATCCATATGTTGAAACCCTAATGCAAAATGCACTGCTATTTAGAGAATGGGGTTTTATTTAGGAAGGAATTAGGTAGTGAGGGTGGAATCCTCATGACAATACAACAAGACAGCCAGCTATAAACCAGGAAGAGAAGTTTTTGTGAGAATAACCATGTTGGTTCTGATCTCAGACTGACTAACCTCAGAACTATGAAAAATACGTGATTGGATTGTATTAAAGCTCTGCTGTCACTGATTTCAACTGGTCAATAATTTATCAACACTTGTCTACTTATTTTGTCCTAGATCATACATACTATGTAATTATCAACACTTGTCTCATTTTATCCTAGATCCTAGATTGTACGTACTATGTAATCATTCCTGATCTCTACCTTGCCTTGTAATCTATGGTTTTCTTTCTATGATTGGGGAATTTTATTGATGATTTTCTTTCACTTATGTTAGTAATTGTTTACTTACTTACATATAAATATAGTGTGGCTTGAATTTTAATGACACACTCAAGCTGTTAGGGGAATTAGATGAGTTTCGAAAGTTAAATACTTAATGCATTTTTTATTTTTGGTACACAGCAAGTATTCATGAAAAGTTCTTCAGTCTCCTTTTCCTTCCACTAGAATTAACAAGTTTTATTTTTCTTAGGATACATCAAGAAAGACCATTTCCTTGAACTTTACAGCTTAGGGTTTGGGTGGGGGGATGGAATGGGGAGGAGAGGAGTGGGGGAGGTGGGGGAGGGAAGGGATAGTGGGTTAACAACAAGGAAGGGAAGGGGAAACGATCCACAGGTGATGTGCTCATTAACTGTAACCCCGCTGCACAGCATCTTAATAATACAAAAATAATGATTGTTTAAAAAAAAGAAATGCCATTTCCTGAGCTAAATGATGTGACACTGAGGAAAAGGTTGCTTCCAGTTTTTGCTATATTTGTCAACATGGCAAAAAGTAGACCAATTTTTGAAGACATAAAGGAATAAGAGACCCTTAATATGTGTAGCCTAACAATTTTCTTATCTATGTTTACTGAAAATAAAAATGTGTATGCATATATCTATATCTATGTTTACTTAAAATTAAAAATGTGGGCTTATTTTAAGTAAACATAGATATAGATATATACATATATAGATATATAGATATACTTTACTGACTAATGGTCGAACTTGATAGAAATACATAGATTATTCCCAAACTTTCCTGGAATACAAAAGTTAGGTTTTAGATTCAAAGGCACTTGAAGCTTATAAGAGGATACACAATGGAATGCTATGCCTCCATCAGAAAGAATGGCATCGCCCCATTTGTTACGAAATGGAAAGACTTGGAAAAAATTATATTAAGTGCAGTAAGCCAGGCCCAAAGAAACACAGGTCCCATGGTTTCCCTTATTTGCAATAACTAGTATATGTCTGAGACAAGCAGAAAAAGTCCGGTAAGATGATTTTAAGCGAAGTGAACCCTAAGTTAAGGACACAAGTGGTTTTTTTCTTTCTTGCTATTGCTTCTAACATATTTATAAGGTACCATGTGATTTTTTTGTTGCTTTGTATGTCCTTCCCTCACGATTTAACCCTTGTTTTCACTATATTTTATAATTTGGGAGGGGAAGGGAAAAGACAAATTGTTTAAATAGGGATAGAGGTTGACCCATTGCAACAATGAGATGTGCAAGATGCTGTGTCAAAAAACGAACTTTACAATTTAGGTGGGGGGAGCGGAATGTAGTGGAGGTGGGAGGGAAGGGATGGTAGGAGAAAAATAAAGGAGGAGATAACAATGCTTGATAAGAAATGTACTCATTACCTTGCTCATGTAACTGTAACCCCTCCTGAGTACAGCATTTTCACAATAAAAAAACTTTAAAAAAAAAAGTTTCCAGCTTGAGTCTATGTTATGTCCCATGGATGATCTAGATAAAATTGTACGTATCTGGTAAGCCTAGAAGAAAGTGTACCACACTCCCATTTTTGTGAGCTTTGTGAGGAAAAATTAAAGTCTGAGTAAAGTGATAGAAGTACAATGGATTGAATCAGAGGTACCAATTTTGAAATCACATAAAGAAACTATGCATAGATAAAGTCTGAAAAGAGATGTAGCATTTGGTAGCCATTTGATTCATTTATTTTTTAATACGTTTTTTTATTGTGAAACTACTGTATAGAGGGGTTACAGTTACATGAGCAAGGTAATGAGTACATTTCTTATCAAGCATTGTTGCCTCCTTCTTTGTTTCCCCCCTATCATCCCTTCCCTCCCACCGCCACAACACTCCCCTCCCACCTCCCCCCCCATCCCCCAACCCCCCCACCCCCCACCAACCCCACCCCCACCCCTCCACCCCCCCCACCCCACCCCACCCCCCCCCACCCCCCCCCACCCCCGCCTAAATTGTAAAGTTTGTTTTTCAACATAGTGTCTTGTACATCTCATTGTTACAATGGGTCAGCCTGTATCCCTATTTAAACATTTTGTTTTTTCCCTTCCCCTCCCCAAAGTATACCAACATCAAATACAGTGAAAACCATTACTGTGAATGGCATTCCTTTTCACGGTTGTGGTTTGATTCATGAGAAAAGTCCTCTAACGTGTGAAACTAAAAAGGAGGACCTCATTCTCAGAGATACCAGATTGACTCCTCTCTGTGGAAACTATTGCACCATCCTATTTTGTGCAGAATCACTATGACATGTATGAATACTTTCAGACAAAACCTAACAAGTAGTATGTATTAAACAAATATTGGTTATTTTACAGTTGTTCAATGAACAAGTTTATGGTACATTGTTACTTCAGATAGAGGAAATTAGCTAAATGTTGTGGTCAGAAAAGGAAGAAATTGGACTTCCTGAGTAGCCCATAATATTACTGCATTAGATAGCAGATTTGTTGGAACAGTAACTGATTTGACACAAATGTACCATACTATCTTACACAGTGAGAAGTTGAAAGAGTATCAGTAGCATGAAATCTGTAAATCAGACTAAACAAAACACTACACAGATGACTGCTGTGTCCTATAAAAACAAAAATAAAGGTATATAAAGCTCGTGTTTCCTACAAATGGTACTATGAAATTGATTTTGATGATCTGGCTTTTTTAGTGTCCATGTATTTATTGCCTTGTTTAAAACAATTAAAACAATAAATTCTGTTTTGAAAATAACATAGGAAACAGAGACAATGTATCATATATGATATTATTCTAAGGTTTTCCCACATTAAATATAAATTACTCTCTCTATATATTTTTTTAATTCTAATACAAAAATGAAGAAAAAATTGTATGTGCCATTAGCCAAACACACATCACTAGAACTATAGATCTTTTAAATTTGGTAGATTTTTCCAATCAATGTTTCATTAATTATTCTATATATGATTCTATATTCTAAATGTATTATTTTTTTGGTCAGTCATGGGCCTGAACTCTGGGCCTGGGCAATGTCCCTCAGTTCTTCAGCTCAAGGCTAGCACTTTACCACAGCACCACTTCCGCTTTTTTCTACTTATCTGGAGCTGAGGAATTGAACCCTCATGCAAACAAGGCAAGCACTGTACCACTGAGCCACCTTCTCAGCCCCTAATAATTATTCTATATGTAAATTCTCTCATTTTTTTCCTTTTCTGCTCTTTCCCTTTCTTTCAATTTTTTTTCTTTTCTCCTTCTTCCTTTTCCTCTTCCACTTTCTCATTTAAAATTTTGCCAGTTTAACATCAGAGAGCATTCCTGTTTCTGAAGCCAATTATAGTCATGGCAAATTGTAACTATAAGAAAATCTGATTGTTTTTTGTACCTTAAAAAAAATTTGAGCAGAGTGCCAATGGCTCACACTTATAATCTTAGCTAGTCAGGAGGCTGAGATATGAGGATCACGGTTCAAAGCCAGCCTGGGCAGGAACAACAGTGAGACTCTTATCTCCAAAAAACCACCAGAAAACCAGAGATGGCACTGTGGTTCAAGTAGTAAAGTGCTGGCCTTGAGCTGAAGAGCACAGGAACAGCTCCCAGGTCCAGAGTTCAAGCCCACAACCTCCCCCCCAAAAAAAATGTCATGCAAGGTGATAAAGGAAAATGAAATTATTTCTCCCTGAAATTGTTGTTGATAACCATCAAAATGCAGGGGAACTCCTTACCTTTTCTCTGTTGCCTAAACTCACAGCAAAGGTTCACAAAGAAAGCATCAGTTCACCTTCCCCTCTTCCTTTCCTCTAAGACTAGATGGAAATTTTCCTTTTCAGTGCTTCTTCTTCAGCTCAGAGATCGCACCAGAAGAATCCATGGAGGCTTTCTTCCCACTCATTTCCCTTCCCACAGATTTCTCACCTCTGAAGCCCCGGGGCCACTTTTCTTTTGTCTTGTCACCTAACTATCTAAAATTTACTTTCCTTCCCTGAAACATATTTAAAGTAGATTCCTAAGACACTGCCTTGAATTGCTTCTCCCCCATATACACTGCACGTATTAATGAGTTGGCTTGTTTTTCATTTTTTATTTTATTTATTTTTCTTTTTGCAGAAACCCAACCCAGTTAAACTTATAAGGGCTGAGGAAAATTACGGATTTTCCCTTTCATTGGTACTCTGGAAGCCTTAGTCTCAGAAAAATCTGACCTCTGATCTCTGATTCTGAAGCTGTGAATCTTTTTCATATTACTCCTAAAACTCTTTGGCCATCTCTAGCATCAAAGCTTTTTTCTTGCTTTCTCAGCCTCCAAACGTGTCATGTGGTTTGTTGTTGTTGTTGTTGTTGGTAGCAAATTAGTTCTCCTAAATTCTTTCTTCTCTTCTTCACCCAATGATATAATGATATGAGTTTTGAGCCAGTTACACACAAGCATATAAAGAAAGAGGAAAACATATCCAAAAACTAGACTTGCAAACTCATATCTGTTCCAAGAAGAAATAACAGGTCAAAGATAGGAAACTCTGCTGTGTTCATAAATCTTGTCCCTCTCACATTTATCATAAATATCTTTCTATTTATGAAAAGTTCTTGGTGAATATATTTAATAACCATGTAATATTAGTGTAATGTAATTTCATGAGTGCATTTCATTTACCTCCAATGTTTTATTACAAATAACAATACAAACACATTTTAGCATATCTTGATTTTGTTCATATTCAATATTTTCATAGAATAGTCCCAAATCATTGTGCCAAAGAGTATGACAGTTTAAAGACATTTGACATACATTTGTCATAAAAAATTCAGAAGACTGGATCAATTTATAATTTTAATGATATTGGAAAAATAAAGATTTTACTTTATCTTCACAACACTAATTAGGTAATTATACATTATATATTATAGCATTATAGCATTATACATCTAACATGCCATATTTTGTTCATTTAATTTCTACTTCTTAATCTTGATGATTTTGTATATTTCCCACTGGTTCAAATCCCAACTGTTTTTCAATAATAGCAAATGGATTATCTTATCATTTGCCTTATTAGGGCATGTATTGTGAAACTCAAAAAACATTCCAAAAAGAAACCAAAAGAATTCTTTTCACTGCAGGTATACATATTCTATGTCACTTGTTTCAACTCATTTTAAATCTCCCCACCCATTTTCAAAGGATTCAGAAATCACAACATTCACGGTTACTCTCAAAATATCAAGCATCAAAGTATCAAGTACTGTTTCCAATGTTAATGTAACTTCATCTACTCAGAAAACATTTTATTAGCCCTTTTGCTACTAAAACAAAATTATAGAGGAATGTTAATTTTAATTTTTTTTAAGGGAGGTTTGGCTGGCTCCCAGTGGCTCATGGCCTGTAATCCTAACTACTCAGGAGACTGAAATCTGAGGATCGCAGTTCAAAGCCAGCCCTGGCAGGAACGTCCATGAGACTCTTATCTCCAATAAACCACAGAAAACTGGAAGTGGTTTTGTGGCTCAAGTGGTAGAGTGCTAGCCTTGAGCTGAATTGCTGAGGGACAGCGCTCAGGCGCAGAGTTTAAGCCCCACGACAGACAAAAAAAAAAAAAAAAAAAAAAAGAGGGAGGTTTGTTTAGTTCAGGATATACTGTAAACTCTGGCAAATGTCACATATCAAATACAAGAAGTGCAACCTGGAGAAAAAGGTTGCATCACAGAACCAGAAGGCAAAGAGAAGACTGGTCCCACCATTCTTTCCATAGCCTTCCTCACAATTGACTTACGGACATGCCCTAGGCTCAGCCTTTTCAAGAAACCATCACTTCCCAATGCTGCCATTCTGAAAACCAACCCTCAACTCTGTGCATCTTTGAAGGTGGCATACTTAGAACTATATCCCAGCCACAGGAAATATTATGAGTGGGATTCCATTTATACAGAATAAAAATGGAAGCTTCTGCATGTCTTTTTTTCCTTTTCTTTTTACATAACAAAAATCTCCATGGCTGAGATGACATTTTCATTCCAGTTAGTGAGATGAAAATCATCTCAAATCAATTAAAATTAACTACTTTATACCCTCATTAAAATTTGATCATTTTGATCATTTTAATTCAGGATACAAAAAAGGTAATATATTTATGGTATAAAATAGAACAGGTTACACATCTTCTTGATATACAGGATTGCTATCTAATTTTTGCCTGTGAGTGGAGGAAAAAGAAAACAGAAAGAAAATGAGCATTTGTGCCTTGAGAACAAACAATAGCAAGAAGCAGAGCCATAGTCTGGACAGATGAAGTATGAATTTATAATCCTGTATCTCCACTTCTTCATCTTACCGCCTCTCAAAGAACATTCTGTAAAAACATTTCCAATACTACTTACTTTTCCTTTACTAATTATGAAGTGAAATATTCTACTTACTTTATGCACCAGAGGAAATAGCAATTTTCCAAACTCTCCAGTATTGTGCTAATCTCCCACACTAAAACTCTAGTGAACACTATTTACTGCTGTTTCTACAGTAATAAAGCTTTTTGCTTTGAGACTCTGGTATGTGAGAGCTTGTATTCTTATAGGTATAGCTCTACCTCTCTCCTGTTATTTTCAGGATCATATTCAGTCTTCCCCCTGTAGCAATTTCACTTTTGCTTCTGTGTCTCTATTGAAGCTGCTTTCCCCACGAAGGCAAAAGATTTTTATTAAATCTGTCTATATCCCTTCAATTACATCATGACTGATTCCTGTATGGCATTTCAACAAATTCTACACTTATTTTTAAAAATATTCCCTCAGTTCATTATATTTTTGTTTCCTCAATTTTCAATCCTACTTTCTGATTAATTATTCTTAATTCTTAGTTTGAGCTCTTACTCTTCTTACTCCTTTAATGTAAGAGAGCTCTCTGATTTGACTCTTTTTTTGTACTCCCCAAATAGACCCAGCCTTAACATTGTAGCATTAATCTACTTTGCGGGCATCCACAAAATCTGCATAGAAAACCACCTCTCTTTCAAATTTGCATAGCAAACCGCTTGCAGGACATTTCCAGAAACACTCTTATAATCCATTCTGCCCAAAGAACACAAGAAAAATCTCCAGTATTTCCTCTCGCCAGTCCTGACAGGGACTTGACATCCAGTTGCTATACTCAGGATCTCCTGGACTCTTAATCTCTTTATCCAGCAACCAACAAAGCTGACACATGTGGTACATTTCTGTAACCTTCTAACTGGTTTCACGTAGTACTTACCATGGTTAAAATTGTTTTCCAATTGATTTCAGAGCATCTATCTAAAACAAAATCTGGCCAAGCCACAGTCTAGTGTTTGATACCCTCTCTAGTTTCATGACTTCTATGATCCATGCCCCAGATGCCTACTCACTGAGATACTGTGTAGTAATGATCCTCACTCCATCTCTCTATCTTCTACTCATTATGTTCAAGATGCATTTCAGTATCCATCTACAAAATGTCTACAAATACTAAATAGATATTCTCCCCTCATTAACTGTTATACTCATTTCTTTGTTCTTCTGATGTTAGCATGCTATGCTGTATATTGGTTGTGGCTACTGGTATATATTTCTCTACTTCTCACTTATTTCGTGAGACCGTATTATAGTGACTGCCAATAAGTGCTTTCTGGAGCTCCCCGAAGTCTCACCAAGTTTTATTAGCATGAAGCAAAAAAAAAAAAAAAAAATTCTTTCTAGTGCTGCAAAATGTTATGCTCAGTCAAATCAGTAAAAATAATTATTTGTGTTATTTAATGGGTCTGATGTGTCAAAGACAATGTTTATTCCTTGGTGAGTTATTGTAAAAACTAAAATAAAATATCATTTTATTTGAAAAAGACTAGCTGTCATTTTATTGATGATTTCATGTTTTCTGGTGAATTTTGTTCTGGATTAAATAGAATGTTAATGACATAGTTTACTTTCTCAAGTATAAAGAGAAGCACTGGACAACTGGCACATTTTGTTGTTCAGTGTCTCAGGGTAATTATTTAAGGCCTGCAGCTGTCTCTACAATACTAAACTCCCTCTGGTCACTGGAAGAAGTAGCATTATGGCATTCACTGTCATCTTTCAAGGTGGGGTATCTTGAAACTACCACAACTAAACTTTTAAATGAGTAATATTTATTTTACCTGTTTTTGTTTTAGAAATATTTTACACTTAACCCTTTATCTTCAACTTAGACAACTAATGGCTCCTTCATGTGACACCCTGCAATTTCATATTTTCCTATATGCCAAATGTTGATAAACTCCCATTTGTCAATGATATTGAGCTTCCATGAATTATAACAACCATTGTCTGATAATGTTTAAATTAGGTGCAGAATGTAAACTCTATAAGGAATAAAAGTTTAAAAAAGAATATGATGGAATAACAAAATGCTGAAAAAAGGACACAGGATGACCCATGGCAACAATGAGACCCACAAGACACTATGTTGGAAATGAAATTTACAACTTGGGGACGGGGGGGGGGGGGGGGGGGGAGTAAGGGAGGTCGAGTGGACAGGGATACTAGGAGAAAAACAAAGGAGGAGGTAACAATGCTCTGACAAGAAGTGAACTCATTACCTTACACATGTAACTGTAACCCCTCTTTACAAAAAGAAGGAGGGGGAGGAGGAGGAGGGGGAGGAGGAAGGGAAGGAGGAGGGGAAGGGGAAGGGGAGGGGGAAGAGGAGGAGGACACAAAGGAAAGCCTTCAAACAGAAAAAAAAATATGAGACTATGAAAACAATATATCCAAGTATACCACCAAAAAATCTATTGTCCATGAAAATAAAATGACTGCGACCCTTAATTGACTAGCTGAAATAAACCTTTTTTTCTACTGAATAAACAGCTCATAACTTATTTTATCATTTTGCTTCCTTATAAGTTTATCCGCTGTTTTCTTGATGGTTTCATGGTTTATAGTGATTTTTGTTCTGGCTTAAATAGAAAGTCAATGGCATTGTTTACTTTCTGGTCCATTTTTGTTCATCTGCATTTTGCTTGCATTATTTATATCATAAATCTATAGAGTGTATAGCATTTTATGTGTGTGCTGGTCATAGAGCTTGAACTCGGGGCCTGGGCACTGTCCTTGAGGTTTTTTGCTTAGGACTAATGCTCTACCACTTGAGCTTAATAGGAGATAAGAATCTCACAGGGGGTTGGGGAGCTAGCTCAGTGGGAGAGTACTTGAATGGCAAGTGTAAGGACCCAAGTTCAGTCCTCAGCTCTGAAAAAAAAGAACCTAAGAGACTTTCCTGCCCAGGCTGGCTTTAAATGGTATCTCAGCTGTGTGTGATTTTATGTTAAGAAAATTCCAGATAAAGAGAGAAAATGTAGTCATAATATTCAATGTACATGTGTGAAAATGGAACCATGTAAATTGGGGAGTTGGACGGGTTCAGAGAAATGGGTGAGAATGATAAAAGGTGTGAAATGGATAAAGACACATTGTACTCATAAAATGGCATGTTGAATTGAAACCGTTTGTACTAAATAAAGATAATTTGTAAAAGAAATGTTATAAAAAAGAAAATTCCAGTGTCCTAATTGTAATGGCATCTCAGGAGAAAGAACATATTTGATTCTTCCATCGTTTGCATCTTAAACTGTCAGGCTTACAAAATGTTTGTAACACCAGAAAAATTCAATAGAACTTCAAAAATAGGTATCTAAAATGTCTTGCCTGAAAATGGAAGCAAATTTTCAAAACTGGCCTGTTTACTGCATGTTACAAATATTATTTAGGAGGGGGGATATTTTTGGCTCTTTGAGTTAAACACCAAGCAAAGACTCTTTGCTAAAATGAAATTGCTTGAGGTAATTTCACTCTTAACCAGAGATAATGCTCTGTAAGGGGCAGCAGACCTAAGAATTATTGACCATTTAAAGATATGCATCTTAACTAAGATTTTACTCCTCTAATAAACCTGCCTGTTCGTTACATGTTCTTGACAAACAATGTGTACATTTAAAAAGTTGCTCAATATAAATAGAGCATAGAGATAAGGAAATAAAGCAAGACATGTTTACATCTCTTTTTTTTGGCACTATTGGAGACATTGTGCCAGCCAACAGGCTTGAGGTTGGTGCAACCTAATATCACCTGGATGTTCAATGCCCTTCACATATTGTTTGAAAATCATGCAGGGCTCCAACAGAGAATCCTGCTGTGTTTGATCTGTAGTTGGTGGAGTACTGAGCAACTCCAGGTATCAATAGGTTAGTTAGGCTTCCTTTATCAGAAAGACGCTGGCTGACAGCCTCTCCGCATAGCTAGGTACAGTAGTATATGTTTACATTTCTGTTATTCTGAATAGCAAATTGGAGACTTAAGCTTGGACTTTCTGTTTCTACAAATCCATTTCTCCTGAGTTTTTTTTATTATTATTATTAGCCCTCAAATAAGAAGTGGGTCCCCTTTCTTAATGCCAGAATAGAGGTGACCAGAACAGCCCCATGCCCAGCCCAGTAGAGCTATCCCAGCAACCAGCATCCGCAGAGCCCCACTAGCATTGTGGCAGCATGTCTGGGGGCTGAAGCCGACTTATTTCTGAGCATTCATGTGACAGCTATCTGTGGAGCTCTTAGAAATAGCTAGGGGACATGTTGAAAGATGCTAATTTCTGTCATTCAAGCACACAGGGATGATGCCTTGGTAATGTGGATATTTAGAGTAACTTGTGATGATATGTGCTAGTCATAAACTGGTAGGGCCAGGGAAGATTTGCGTTACATAAGCCTTATTTGTTATGCAACACAAGCCACATGAACTTCCTTTCCATTTTTATAACCCAGCCTAGAGAGATGGAAACTCTATTTTTGTGATTACTTTTTCCCTAAAGGGGTCTCTCTGTTTTGGAAGAAGTTAGAGAAACTGCTATTTAACAAAAAAAAATCTTGATTTTTCAGAGAAGTTATCTCAGACTCTACATGAGGTAGTTTGAGTCTGTGCATAGCCAATTCTTGTTTAATAAACATAATCATTGCTTGTGGGTGGACCAATCATTTCATTGCTATGAGATATTAGTTCAAGCAATGAAATAAAAGGGAAAACTGACATTTGATTCAATCAGAATGTAAATCAACATTTCCCCTTGAAAATGTTATGGGTACTAAGACAACAGGCTGGTAGAACCTAAGATACTACTCATCTTGTAAACAGAGATTGGATGCTTTAATTTCCCACATTTTCTTATTCTATTGGGTTATGGCGTTACCCAAGTATCACAATCTCTTTATGGGATGGACATGTTGGTCGAGGAGAGAGAGAATCAAAATGAAAATTAAATGAACTGATAATATATTCAATAGCATGCATATATAAAATGGTTCATGAACTCAGAGCACATGCTAGAGCTGAGATCAAGTCAACACAATATCCTAGATACTACTCTCACATGTGAGTTCTCCTTCGTAGCTCCAACTAACGGTATTTTCCATAGGAACAAAAAGTTTTAGATGAGTTAGGAGCGATAGGTGACAATGTTGTCAGACACCTTGTATTCATATACTGTTTTGTAGAATGGGAACTTCTTTTTACAACTACTTAAAGATAATAATAAAAATAAATAAAATAATTTTAAGTAGTTACAAAGTATTGTGAGCCCAAGCTTAAATAAATGCCACTTTGAGTTTTTAGCCCCTGCTCAGGGATGCGGTTTGAGTCAATTTGTCATTAAAAAAGAATTAAAGCAGGACTGGGAAGGCGGCTCAGTGGTAGAATGCTTGCCTTGCATGCCTGAGGCCTGGGTTCAATTCTTCAGCACCACAAGCAGAAAAAGCCAGAAGTGGTGCTGAGGCTCAAGTGGTAGAGGGCTAGCCTTGAGCTAAAGAGCTGAGGGACAGCACCCAGGCCCAGAGTTCAGGCCCTACAATCGACCAAAAAGAAAAGAAAAAAAAAAAAAAAAAAGATAAAGCAAAACTGGACTTAAAGGCTCCTTCTTCATCTTAGAGAAAATATCGCCAGACTCATCTCAACTCAACATTCTCCATGAACTTGTTTAATAAAAATTGTCTTTGTTGCCAGGTGCCCATGGCTCATGCCTGTAATCCTAGCTGGAAGCTGAGATCTGAGGATCAGAGTTCAAAGCTAGCCTGGGCAGGAAAGGCTGTAAGACTCTTATCTCCAATAAACCTGTAAAAATCACTGTCTCTGCAACTTCCACATTTGGGACTCCAATAAACCACTAGAAAACTGAAAGTGGGGCTGTGGCTCAAGTGGTAGAGCACTAGCCTTGAGCTGAAGAGCTGAGGGACAGCACCCAGGCCCAGAGGTCAAGCCCCTTGACCAATGAAAGAGATAGAGAGACAGAGAGGCAGAGAGAAAAATTAGTCTTTGTTGTTGCTGTTTTTAATGTACTGTGATTCTTTTTTGATGTTCTTCCCCTATGGTATGTCACTGTATTTGATTTTGGTACCTTGGTATTGTATATATTTACTTGAATTAGGGAAGGGAAGGGAACAACATAATGGTGAGACAAAGCGCAAAGGGGAGCCAATGCAACAGCGGTACATGACAGTACGTTGGAAATGATCTGTGCAACTTGGGGGAAAGGTCGGGGGCAGGGAAAGTAGGAGAAACATGAGGGAGGGGGTAACAAGTCTGACAAGAAATGTACTTATTACCTCACTTATGTAACTGTCACCCCTCTGTACATCACCTTGACAATTAAAAAAAAAAAGTACCGAGAAAAAGAAAGGTGAGGTTCGAAAGCTTCCTTCAGCACACGGGTTGTTCACGGCTGTCTAGGGGGTGCATTGCACAGCCATTGTCCTCATCTTTCCCCTCCCAATTCCCGCTCTGGGTTCCCAGCTCCCTCAGAAGCTTAGATACTCAAAGATACTCGAGCTATTTCCTTACCTTCCCAGGATCCCATGCCCGTAGACTCTTCTCCAAAGTGGGCCACTGTGCCCCTTCTATCACGACAGACACAGACCGGGGAGGCTTGGCAGGATGTTTTGTTCCCCAATTCTGGATCCACATGAGCACTTTTCCACTCCTTGGTAGAAACCACTGTCCTGCAAACATCACTGTCTCTACCACCTCCACCTCCATGACTCCCTTCAAATTCTCCACTCCCCACCCCCAGCTCTCGCCTCCCACACAGAGTACAAAAAACGCTTCCATAGTTAAAAAAGAAAGAAAAGAAAACCCTCTTCTGACTTTTTTCTTTCTCCCTCTTTTCCCCGAACAAAACTCTTCAACTAGTGGAGCCTGTTTCCCCCACATATTTTCACTACTTAATCTGCTACTATGCCCCTACTACTCACCTGTTAATTACCCTATGCAAAAGGCTTTCCTAGTGCTTTTGTTTAGCTTTACTGTGGTTTTTTTAAGGTATTTTTTTATTATGCAGGTATCTTTTTATATTTTTTAATTATTGTTGTAAAGGTGATGTCCAGAAGGGTTACAGTAACGTAAGTCAGGTAAAGAGTGCATTTCTTCTTGAACAATGTGTGCTGTCTTCCAGTTTTTCCCTCCCATCCCCACCCACAAGTTGTAGAGTTCATTTTCAACGTAGTGTCTAATGAGTACCACTGCTGCATTTGTTCACCCTTTGTTGCAGCATCTGTGCCCTCCCAAAGACAGATAAACTAACAAGGCAAAAGGAAAAGAAAGCAAAACCAGCAAAAAAAAAAAGAAAGAAAGAAAGATAGTTCCACTTCCTGGAGTTCATTCTGATAAATGTTATTTTATATGATCAGATGCATGTAGCTATTGAACCTATGTGATCTTCCCCTAAGAATATCCTCCTTTGGGCTCTCTCTCCATGAATGCCTAACGACCTGTATAATGGGTCATGCATGTCTCAGTGTATTTTGATGTTATTAAATGTGTTGCTTCCCCAATACCTATTCACTTTGTTCTTCCTTTGTCAGTCTGTCTCAGTTTTATTTGCTGAAGATCCTCACCTCTTAATAGTTCAGGTATATCTATTCTGTCCCATGTTCTTATCAATATTCTACTCCTTTTACTGGACAGTGATAATGATTCTCATCTGTGCTTATCAATTTTTTAATCCCAAATCACTGATGTCTATTCCTTCAGAAAAAAAAATGTGTAACTGTGACAGTCAAACCACATAGAAGGCTAACTGAACAATGTGGCCTTGGCTATTCCAACTTAGCTTTACATTGTCTCATTGTCTCATAATAGAGACACTAATTGTGAGGCTAAGTAGTCACAAATACCTGTGACAAATAATTGTTCTTTATTACATATGCATAAAGAATAATAATGATGCTATTACTTGGTATATTATTGTCATTTTTGTTACATTATTCTGCCTTCCCTACCAGAGTCTGAGGTATTTAAGGGAAATGACTTTGAACTATTTGGAATCTCTGGACCTCTAGAACCTAGCATACAGCACCTCTCCAATATGTATTTGTCAAATATATGTATAAAACAATTAATATTCATTACTGACATAGAGATATGATGCATATCAAATATGATGTGCAAAATCCCCTCACCACATAAGAGCCTTTATTAAGGGTCTTGGCCAGTCTCCGTTGGCAATGGTGGCACATTTGTAAGTCAATATTTTTGAACTACATAACAACTCTTAAGGTCAGGGAATGGTGGTTAGCAAAAATAAGAATATTTATTAGCTTATGATTGAAGATGAAAAGGTAAGGAAGTTCCAGTTTTTACCTCTTGAATTTACCTCCATACCACACATAGCAGCCTTATTTTTAGGTGAAACTATACTAACTCCTATGTCTAGTGCTTTATGTTTAAAGTCCTTGGTCACTTTTCTTTTGTTGGTAGTCTGGCACTATAGTAGTCTGGTTATCTGCTTCTTCTGCCCTTCAATGATGAATATGTCTAAATTTGTCTAGGTTTAATTTCTTCCTGATTACTATTCTTGGTGGCTTCTTATAAAGACCTATATTAAAGGGCTACTGCTTTTAAGTTATAAAGCTATTGTCTCTATGTCTAAATAAGGTGAATGGGTGGGGGGGGACTTGGAATTTATATTTAGGTATCCATGATGCACCAGTCACCAAACTCAGGAATTAGTACATATGTCTTAGTTCTCAAATATATAGTCATTTTATCCCTCATTTATATGTAGGAACAATGAGGCACAGTAACCTTTAAGAAAGTAAATTAATTAATAATAAAGATTCTCTACCTTGTAAGATAGTCATGGGTTTTCTTTAACCTTAAAAACTATTGTTTCTAACGTATTTATAAGGTACCATGTTGTATGCCCCTCCCCCATGGTATAACCCCTGTTTTCACTTTATTTGATGTTAGTATAATTTGGGGAGCGAAGGGAAAAAGCAAATTGTTTAAATAGGGATACAGGTTGAACCATTGCAACAATGAGATGTACAAGACGCTATGTCAAAAAATGAAATTTACAATTTAGGAGAGGGGAGAGTGGAGGGGGGAACATAGTTGTGGAGTTGGGAGGGAAGGCGTGGTAGGGGAAAAGCAAAGGAGGAGGCAACAATGCTTGATAAGAAATGTACTCATTACATTGCTTATGTGATTGTAACCCCTCTGTACAGTATTTTTCAATAAAAAACTTATTTTAAAAAAAACTAACAATGGACCCAAGAAAGTGTTAAGGAATTATGCCTGATAATGATATACAGACTTCAAGCAAGGAGAGAGCTAGATAAGAGCATGCTGATTGATGAAATTGAATTAATTGCTAAACAAACACAGTAAAAATAGCCCCCAATGGAAGATCTGGGAAAGAATCCAAAAGATCAATGACTGCACAAAGTTCTTGATTTTTCTATATACTTTCTTGAAAAAACACTTGGGTAACCCATAAGGTTACACACCAAAAATTAAATATGACCCCAAGATTATTTTTGCCCTTGTGTGTTTTTTACAACTTTCTCCTTACAACCATTCACTGCCTATCCCATTTTACTTGGCCATTATATTAGCATAACAAAGGAAACTAAAGGAAATTGATTTATTTTGTGCTAAAACACATTTTAAATGCATACTTTTAAGACTATATATATATGTATATACATATATATATGCCTTAAGCCCAGTGATTATCACGTTCACATGTGTTTTCCGAGTAGAATCATTATTTAATTGTGTTCATTACATTGTCTAAGTACTTCTGAAATTGAGCAGAGTCAAGCCAATTTAATGGGAAACTAAACATAATGCCCCTATTTTATGTGGACTCACAAGAGTTGATCAGAATAATATTACTTTATGATGATAAATAAATAACACCTTAGCACTTAGATTATGTATCAGACACTGCAGAATATTGATTAGACAGAAATGAAACTGGTCACTGAGCTGAGAATTATGAAAATTGTCTCTCATTTCTTAGCACACTGGATAGATTTAAGAATGTTAATGACCTATGATTGCTTACATATAATTGTATGTCTCATATTTCCAAGGAAGAAGAATACAAATCTAGAGCTAATATTCTTTATTTTAAAAAAAAAAAAAACACATTTTGAACAGGGAGAGAGAGAGAGGGAAGGGATGACATTGTCCAAAAAGAAATGTACACTTTGCCTGACTTATGTATCTGTAATTCCTTTGTACATCACCTTTATAATAACAGTTTAAAAATCAAATAAAAAATAAAACATCTTTTGAAAAAGCATCTTGAGGAATTGTTCTGCTGTTTTCCTTTCAAGACAAAAGCATTTTGCATAACTATTACTATTCTAGGAAACAGAATGTATGATTAGATTCCAGTAACATGGATAATGGTGGGAAATATTTCTCCAAAGGCAATATCAGTGATGCATTCATTTTTGCCTAGTCCTCAGAATTAGGTGAATTGTATTACCTTTGACCAAGTCAGGAACCAAGTAATGTTCTACCACACCACTACTAAATACTAAATCAAGTTATACAAACAATTTAATATCATTTTTGCGAAATACTGAAAGCTCTAAGTTAGGATATTTAAAAGCCCCTGAGTAAGTGTGCTAGATACTATCCGTGCCTCCTGTGCTCTGCCCCCATTTTTGCTCCTCCTCCCTTTCTTCTGAGCCTACTTACCTTAGTAGACCATACATGATGAGCTAAATTTTCTTCTCATTATTTTCCACCAAAATGATCACCTAGGAGAGACTGAGGAGTAGCAAAGAAAGGGTCAGGAAATCACTTACTTCTTTTATCTCTTGGCCATCCATTTCTTACATTCTCAGTGTCCTCCAAACTTAAATCTCCTGACAATGGTTCTTTCTATAAGGCTTTAAGTTTTACAGGGCTATGAGATGTTTGCTCTCTTTCTCTGTTTCCTAAACGCACTAGCGTCTGGTGCCTTGACATCTTTTGCCATTAAGCACGACAACACCTCTGTTAAAGGTGCCTGTAAGGCTAGCTAATCAGGAGGCTGAGATCTGAGGATCCTGCTTCAAAGCTACCCAAGGAAGGGAAGTCCATGAGACTCTTATCTCCAATAAACTACTCAGAAAAAGCCAGAAATGGCTCAAGTGGTAGAGCTCTAGCCTTGAGCACAGAGAAGCTTAAGTATAGAGCTCAGGCTCTGAGTTCAAGACTAAGACCAGCAAAAAAAAAAAGTTCTGGATCCATTATTAACATTTCTTTCTCTGATCAATATGAAGTTAATTCTGTTTTCTGCTAGAAGATTTGACTGCTTTAGTAAAGTGAATTAATGGGGGGCAATGCATAATATATATTTCCATGGTGACTTTCAAGGATGGAGAAAGAGAAAGTTAGGTAGACAAACATAAAACTTAACTAATAGTTTCAATCAGAAAGTCCCCTAGTCATGAAGTGCTGAATTTAACATTTAAAACAGAAACTGAAGCTACAAGTCTTTAGATTAAACCCCACATATGACCCATAAGAGTAACTTTTGTTTTTTATCATTTTTTTTCTTTTTCCTTTGGCTACAAAAATGACAACTAACGTGGCAACATTAGGTATCTTTGAATAAGCAACTTCCTAATGGTAATTTTACATCTATGAGTAACGACTCTGTGACAACTAAATATTTAATCATGATGAGAATAATATAGCAAATCAAATATATTTAAATCTAGATATATGTAAATATACTTAGGGTATATAGGAAAAATACCGATGGAAAGGCATTCTTAAGGGTGAACGTTTGGCCGGGAGGGGATGAATACATTAACATCAGTAGAGAAGACTCCCTGGCTCAGGTGCCTCTTCCCGCAGACTCTGCCACCTGCCTCAGGTACACCTTCAGCCCAGCTGAGCCTTGTACTGAGGGACCGACCATCCTCAAAGAGACAAAAAAAGTCAGGCACAGCACTTTGAAGATGAATTATTTCTTGATTCAGGTCCATGAGTTAGAGTCTATGGCTTAGAGGGCTGAAGGATTGGGATGAAAAGTTCATCTCTATCAGACTAAATTTAAGAACTGAGTTCATGAACCTAGCCCTGCGGAGGGACCGTGGGTCTCATCCATTCTGCTTCCAGCACAGCAGCAGAATAGGACTGGATAGAACTAAGTTTTTCATGAAGGTGCTATGTTAAGTACCTTCGTTGTGGAATTAGCTTCAATGCCTTGATGGTTCTTGTGTGACTTTCCGTGTGTGATTGCTGATGTGTCCAGAAATGCTAAAGATAAGATTTTACCTTTAATCCCAATGAGGACTAATACATGCACTCATCACCATCAATGAAAGATATATCCTCTTAAAACCCCTATACTATTCTAACCACTCCTTTCCAAGTCTATTTTCTCTGATGGTCACTGAAGGTCGTGTGTGTGTGTGTGTGTGTGTGTGTGTGTGTGTGTGTGTGCTTGACCTCAGGGCCTGGGTACTGTCCCTGAACATTTTTTGTTCAAGGAAAGCCTCTACCACTTGAGCTACAGCTCTACTTTTGACTTGTGGTGGTTACTTGGGATAAGTCACAACAGACATTCCTGCCTGTGCTGGTTTTGAACTGTGATCCTCAGATCTCAGCCCTACTGACTAGCTAGAATTACAGGCATGAGCCACCAGCACCTGGCAGGAAGGTCATCTTTTAAAGGTGTTAGCATTCCTAACTCTAATATAGCCCTGATGCCAAAGGGAACCTAACTGAAAGATTCTGGTTAGAAAGCTTCAGTTTTATACAGCTAACATCTTTTTTATGGATTTACTTAACTAGGTCCATGTAAGTTAAAAACAATAGATGCAAGTGTCCTTCCCTAGCTATAGTAGATTGGCTTTAGGCTCTCCTGTCAGATACCAAATCCACAGATGCTCAAGTTCCTTCTGTAAGATAACATCATATTTGCAACTAACCTATACACCTATTCCTGTACTTTAATAGAATATATGTTATTTTTGCTACTTTCTTTTCTATGGTTATTGTTGGCATAGTACTTGTCTTTGATTGGTTTTTGTTGTGTTTTTCTATGTCTAGACTGTTTGGGTGCTGTTGTTGTTATGTTTGTTCTCTTTTCTCTGAGCAGAACTTAGCATTGAGACCCCAAAAGAATGTTGAAGAAAATCCTCACATAAATGTAAAAGAGGTATCTGTTGCCACACTTCTTATATAAATCGCAACACAAAAAGACAAAAGCACAGCAACACAATGCTTCCAAAAGCTCCAAACTCTTCAGTGGGTGAATCTGAAAATATCGAAATGGTTGACATGCCTGACGAAGAATTCAAATTCACTCTTCTTTTAAATGATTAATGTCCACAGAAATTAGTAAAGGGGGGCCTCAAAACAGAAAATAAAATTTCCATACAAAGTGGCTACATAAATGGATATAGTTAATGTGCTCTATGTATAACCAGGGAATAGTATTCAGTCATAAAAAGAAGTTAAATCATGCTTGCAAGGAAACAGATGGGACTCAAGATCGTTGTATTACGCAACATAAGACAGAGTCAGAAAGACAAACATCACAGGATTTCAGACAAAGGCAGGCTCTAGATTTCTTAAAATCATTAACTTCAAAGAGGACTACTTGAGAGAGGTAAGCAGAAAGGGGGCGATGATGAGAGGCAAAAAGAAGCAAGGAGAGGAGGGACAGGGATCAGAGAGGCCTAGGGGAGGGGCACGCTGGTGGAAGTGCATTGCATACATGCATGACAATGTGAATGAAAGCCCTGTCAAAACAAAACCCATGTACAGAATCCACTAAGGGTGATGGAACCCAAGTGTTCTGCGTTATCTTTAGGATAAATTTATCTTGAGAAGCTTCAGTTTGTCATCTTTTTCAATGTCAATTTTAAAATGGTAGGAGTGGTTAGTGCTTTTATAAGAAAAACTTAAGAATTGTATCAGCCATAGCAATTATTTATATTTTTTTTACATCATGGAATTACCTGAATAGTTAAAATCATCAATCAGCTAATATGATTCCATAGTAAGATTCCATATTACTATGGCATATTAAATCTGTCCCAAGTTTAAATGAAAACTTCAGAAAAATATGGTTTTAAATTAGTGAAGCAACTCCAAACAGTTGATTGTTGAAAGCAAAATCTTGAGTATCATTATGAACCCAAAATATCAATAATCTAAGAGTTCAGAGAATGAGCTGGAACCCACCTTTCTAAAAACCAGCACAGAACTGTCATGTTATGATATGTGCTAGCAGTCAGCATCGCTGAGGACTTACCATGCCCTAGAACTGTGTTTCCATGGATTAAATCTCATTTGCTCGACAACTCTACAAAGCTAGATTCTGGTAATATTTTCATTTTGCAGATGAAAAAGCCGAAGCTATGCCAAGTAGCAATGGCTCATGCTTGTAATCCTAGCTACTCAGCTGAGATCTGAGGATTACAGTTCAAAGCTAAAAAGTCCATCTCTAATAAACTACTCAGAAAAAGCCAGAAGTGGTGCTAAGGCTCAAGAACAATCTTTGGGAACATAGAAGCTCAAGGAGAGTGCACAAGCTTTCAGTTCAAGCCCCAGGACCAGCCAAAAACAAAGCTCACATAGTACATTAAAATCAACAGCAACAAAGATAAAACCTCTTGTGTCCCTATCTTGGGGTTCATTTCACTTAACATCATCTTATATGATCATAGCTTTTGACCTTTTCTACTTGTCTAGTAAAATTACCCTAGACTTATACTAATTGTTGCAAATAAAGGAAACCATGGGCCCTATGTTTTTTTGGGCCTGGCTTCCCAGTTCCTAACAAATGGGGCAGTGTCATTTTTTTCTGTGATTTTTTTTTGTTTTTTTGTATGTTCTTCCCCCATGGTACAACCCCTGTTTTCACTGTATTTGATTCTGGTGTCCTGCGTCTTGTATATACATTTTTCTAATTTGGGAAGGGGAAGGAAAATAACAAAATGCTGGAACACGGGTATAGGTTGACCCACTGTAGCAATGAGACTTACAAGACACTATGTTGAAAATGAACTTTACAACTTCTGGGGGTGGGGGGGGCCGGGAGAGGAGTAGTTGGGGAGATGGGAAGGGAAGGGATGGTAGGGGAAAAACAAAGGAGGGGGTAACAATGCTCCAGAGGAAATGGACTCATTTCCTTACTCATGTAACTGTAACCCCTTTGTTCAGTATCTTAACGGTAAAAAAATTTTTTTAAAGCTAAGGCTTAGTGATGTTAACTTCTACTCTCTGAGACTTTAATCATCACTTTCAGTCTAACAATCTATGAAATTTAAATTGACTAGTTACTTATGTCTAGTGAATAGTTTGTGTGTGTGTATGTGTGTGTGTGTGTGTGTGTGCGTGTGTGTGTGTGCATGTGTGTGTGTGTGTGTGTGTGTGTGTGTCTCAATCATTACCAAAAACTTCCAAGTGAGTATGCTAAACAAAATTTTACAAAATCCTTATATGATTACTAGGAACAGAAAACAGAAAAGATGTTCATCTAGCTTTCTGCTTGCTTTATTATTAAACAAGACAATAGAATTACCTCCTCCAAGTTTAAGAAAGTTAAGGAAGACTACCAGGCTTGAAGGTTAAGTCTGCTATGAATTCCTCTATAGCATTGCTACACGAAATGGAATATGAAGACCTGAAACACTGGCCTTATTAGGGGGCTGTGATAGAAATGGACACTTCCAGATCCTGCCCAGATAAACACAACCAAACTCCACTTCTCACAAGATCCTTAGATAAGGACTCTCCTATCACAGTGAAGTTTTAGAAGCATTGCTCTGCAGCATGCTACCAATGTTCATTTCCCACCCCCAAAATAATGCAGCCTGTGTTCAATAGATTCATCTACAGTTTATAATAAATTAATGAAAATGAACTAAGGGGAAATTCCGTAAAACTAATGTTGAATAACTTCAAGCATAGGCTTTGTTTAGTATGCAGTTTTCTTTGGAAATAATTCACGATAATGATTGTAATTACACATATAAATCATTATCTCTTTATGCGTATGCTTCATACATATACACTAAAAGAGCCATCTATCTTGGACTTTTATTAGGTTGCACATATCTTCATTCCTGAGGCCCTGAAGAGGAGGGCACTACATCTTTCTAAATCCAGTCTCAACTTTTGCAGCCCATGGTTGATGGCTATAGGAAGCACATGAGCGCCACCTGCTGAAGCTGCTGCAGAATCGCTAACGAAGTGATAGCTTGGTCCATAGAGGTCGTTCATTATTTTGCTGAATTCTGTACAACTCTCACATTGCTCATCTCAACATGTTTCCTAGATTAATATTGCCTTACGGAGCAGCTAATATTTGGCTCACTAGAACCAAGTGGGGAAAAAATTCTAAACAAATTTCAATTATAGTTTATATTTACTATCCTGTTGGC